>NW_015152354.1:7439-9977 GCF_000732505.1 Cyprinodon variegatus
CTGCAGCAGGATAACCGGGACTTTAGCCTCGCTGCATGCAGTTAGCCTAGCTTTGGAGCTAAACCAGGTCCTGCAGCAGGATAACCAGGCCTTTAGCCTCGCTGCATGCAGTTAGCCTAGCTTTGGAGCTAAACCAGGTCCTGCAGCAGGATAACCAGGACTTAACGCTGCCTTCTCATTGGCTGCCTCATGAAACGCTGCTGCTCCGGTTTCCGGTTCGGTTCTCATCATAAACAGGAACCCAATTCAGTTCCACCCTCAGGATCTGCAGCGATGAAATCACCAGGGCGGGAGTTATGACCTCACTGCGTGGAACGGCTGGTCGGGTTCTGCAGAACTCCTCCCTGCTTTAGGCGCCAGAGGCTCATTGAAGCCACATGTTTGGTTTCAGCCTGAAAACAGAAGCTTTGCTTGGAGTTTATTTCCTTTTTCTTCTTCCTGAGGGAAGAAAGAAAGATTTTAGGAAATCCAGAATCCAGAGCGCTGCTTCGTCCACCAGAAAGCTGATGGCCTTCAGGTTCGTGTTAACAGGTCCAATAAATGGTTGATAAAGCCGGACCGATCCTGACTCCGCCTCCACCTCCAGCAGCAGGACCGTCCCAACCGGTCCAAAGTCCAGCCAGGGTGGAGGAAACAAATACGCCTCAGAGGGGAATTCTGGACGCTCCACCCGAAGGCGAAGGCGTCGACTCCAACAGAACCAGAGGTTCTGGTGAGACGTGAAGCTGGAGGACAGAGGAGGGAAAACTCTGCAGCTTTTCATCAAAAACATTCATTTTTAGAAAAATAAAAAGGATCCATAAAGACGCAGAACAAATGATTTACATCTTCTGAAGAAAAAATAAAATGGTATTTAGATAATTTAATTAAGTTTGACTGGCTGCCTCTCGCCCATAGACAGCTGGATAGAGGCACCAGCACCCCCCACCACCCCGCATGGGATAAAGCATGTCAGAAAATGGATGGATGGAAGTTTGACAGGTCCAAAAAAATGGACGGTGATCTGGATGGTAGTCTGTGCCGATGGAGAAGAATGATGCTACGTTCAGAGCGCACACTGCAGGAGCAGCAGGAGCAGCTGGTTCACATTCAAAGTCAATGTTTGATGAGCATCAAGGTGCAGCTAAAGTTCTGACATCTGGATGAACTGACTGCACAGACCATGATTTCAGGAGGACTTTCTCACTTCAACATAGATTCTAACTACTTTCTACCCGCTGATCACAGCTAATATAGCAAAGCTGCTCTCTGGCATCGAACACAGGAGCAGCAGAAGCATCTGGACTCACTTTACTGGACGGCTGACCTTAATGAGGATCAGAGATGAAGCAGAAGGAGCTGCTTTGCTGCTTCCAGCTCTTGCGGTTTGAACATAGCATTATTTATTAAAATAAACCAAACAACTCTCTGGATTTCCTCCGCCATTGTTCCAGGCAAAGAAAGGATGGGGTAGCTCCGCCCAGCGTGCATCAGACCAGCTTTACATCACTTTCCACTTTTCCTGAAAATCGAGCCCTGATAGGATCAATAAAAATGAAGCAGCAGGCGCGTTTTCGCTGCTCCTGCTGCCTTCGGTCTGAACATGGCGTGAAGTCATGTGACCTTCAGCGGTCGGCAAACAGAACGCAGCAGGCCAGCGTAAAGTTATAGTTATGAAAATTACAGAAACCGTGAAAAAAGCTATTTTATATCATTACTACTACAGAATATTCATTTCCTGGTTTTATCTCCATTAAATCAGGTTTTTACTTTTATTACATTATTATTTATGTAGCATAGTGTGTATGTAAATTTGTTCCCTTTGATGTATTTACTGGATTATCTCTCATTATTTCTCCTTCATCATATTTCACTATGTTCCACTAATTTAGTGCCAGATTTGAGACGTTTAGAATAAATAACAGTCTGTAGATGTTTGCTTGGTCATGAAGCTGGAAGGAAGCGCTCTGAAACGTGCTGAGAGCGGCTCAGACTGCAGAGCTGAGAGGAGGCAGGAAGTGGCTCCTTCAAGCAGCAGCCTCAGCAGACAGGAAGCGCTCTGATTGGCTCACGGATGTACTGGGCCACGCCCACATCCTAAATGAGCCCCAATGAGGAAGTGATCGTTCCGACACTGGTGGACTTTTCTTCAGAACCTCAGAAAGTTCTCAGCTTTGTTTTTCCAGCAGCATCGACCCGACTGGACTCGCCTTTAATCATCATCCATAACATTAATGTTTATTATTTAATCTGTAGTTTTAGTTAGAAACAAAAACTAAACTGAACCTTAGAATCCTTCATGGATTTCATCTTTACATCCGATCTGCACATATTGATGTGAATATTTATTGAAAGGAAAAGTTTCCCACTTTTTGGAACAACCACTCCTCTGACTGTTAGGGAAGAGGATTAGGGCCACTGGAAAAAAAAAAGTTAAAATTTAAAATGAAAACTTAAAAAATCAGTTATTTAAGTTTAGTATGGGATTTCTCAGTATTACTCAGATTTCTGACTGAATTCTGACAATAAAAATAAGTCAGAATTCTTTAAATCCTGCTG
>NW_015152354.1:11337-13113 GCF_000732505.1 Cyprinodon variegatus
CCTTATTGTAACCTTTATCTGAAAGGTTCTCTGCTGGTTCTGATCCGGTTTGTTTTTGCTGGTGGTTCTCAGGATGGCCACCCCGACAGGCTGCAGTGTGGGCTGGAGGTGGGAGGACAGCTCCTCCTGCTGGACCTGGAGAAGAACCAGTGAGTCCTGCAGAACTTCTCCGTGCAGCTCATTTGGACCGAACCTTAAGCCCATTTGTTCTCCCTCTGCAGCCTCCTGCTGCCCAGACCTCCTGACCTCTTCTTCTATCTCCCCAACGGCACCGGAGTGTCCGCCATGGCCGACCCTGTGGTGAGTCGGCGAGCCGCGGCCCGTCGGACCGGTTCTGTTTGGGTTTTCCGGCTCTGACGGTACCGCTGTGTTTGTCGTCTGCAGAGCCACTGTTATTACCACGGCAGCGTCCGAGGATTCCCGCGGTCCAGAGCGGCTCTCAGCACCTGCTCCGGACTCCGGTCAGTAACAGAACCCAAAGTTCTGATGGGTTCACTCTGAATAAAGCTGCTCCCTGGTTCCTATGCAGGGTAGGAACCAGAGCTCAGCTGTAGTACTTGAGTAAAAATACTGATACTTACAGTCAGATATTACTCAACTACAAGCAATGGTTACTTGGTCAAACATTAAAATACTTAAGTATTCCAAAATTATGAAACCAATTACATTTTCTAATATCAGAATTTTATTTTAAAGAACCTGTAACTGTCAGAAACCTCCTGATTTGATGCGTAGAACCACCTGTTATAGATTCTACACCACCTGGACAGAACTGCAGCATAGAAATACCTCAAAAATAAGGCCACTGTGGACAGATGCAGAAAAACAGAGCGAACGCAGCCTCAGAGGAAAGTGTTATAAGAGGCCGGTTCTGACCTGCTGGTTAGCAACAGGGCTGGGTTTGTCGTTGCCCAACCCCCGCTTCCTGAACATCTCCAGCAGCCACATCCTCCTCTTCCTCACTCAGACCTTTGGATGACTGAGGAAGATGGTTCTGGATGGTTCTGGAAGCAGGTCGGAGCATCTTCTGTTCTGCCTGCAGCCTGAAACTCTGAAATCTGTTCTTCTTCTGCTGCTCTAAGGCTTAAAGCTCTCCAGCTTGTTCATTTGTTGGTTTCCTGCAGCGGCGTCTTGGTTCTGAACTCCTCCCTGAGCTTTGAGCTGCAGCCGCAGGACCAGAACCAGCGGGATGGGGAGGAGGAAGACCTTCACCTGCTGTTTGCTGCCGGTCCTCTGGAGGGCGCTGCTGCGGCAGGCTGTGGGGTGTCGCACACGTCTGACTCACCTGTCTCCAACTGGACCCACTTCCGGAGGGTAAGAGTGTTCCTCTAGGACAGCGGGGGAGGGGCTTCCTCAGGTTCTGTTTGACCCGATTGGTTTCCTCTGCAGACCAAGAGAGACATTCTGGCAGAGACCAAATACGTGGAGCTGGTTCTGGTGGTGGACCATCAGGAGGTCAGTGGGTTCAACCAGAACCTGCTTCTGGTAAAGTTTCCAAAATGAACCGGTTCTGAGGTCTCATTTATAAAACATGGCGTCTGATCAGAAGCAAAGGATTAGTTTGCTAACAGAAAAAAAACAGCTCAGGTGGGCGGGATTCTGCAGGGTTAATGGAAAAGTCCGGCCAGCGAGGAATAACCAGTGGGTCATTATTTATACCTAAAACTAAACGTTCGCAGTGATTTAATGAAGTTAACGTTAATCAGTAAAAATATTAATACAATACCATTTTCCCCCAAATATAGTAGCCCCTCCCTCCTGCCATCTTCCAGCAGT
>NW_015152354.1:14689-18217 GCF_000732505.1 Cyprinodon variegatus
TGGTAGAATTTTTAAATTTTGTAACTTTTCATAATCTGTTCCAGTGAAATGTGGGAAACAGTTTTATTGTGTTTAGAGACAGAAGTGATCAAATCTGCATAGATCTGCTCACCCTGCCTAATCAGGGACATGGAGAAACATCGGGTCAGAGGTTAAAAAGTCGTAGTCAGTCGGTGTGTTCAGATAAGTTAAGCTTTAAAAATGAGACCCCAGAACTTTGGGAGGGGATACAGGGACCGAGTTCTGCCCTTCAGGTCCAGGATGGTTCGGATCCTGCTGGTCCTCTGACTCCTGTTTGCTCCTCACAGTTCCTGAACTACCAGAGAAACAATAAGACCGTCCTCTACCGCATGCTGGACGTGGCCAACCAGGTGGACTGGGTGAGACTCAGCCCCCCCTATAGACCCGGCCCCCCCGGGCAGTCCCACAGAACCGCCTTGTTTTTCTGTTCCAGTTCTACCGGCCGCTGAACGTCCGCGTGGCGCTGACCGGCCTGGAGATCTGGAGCGACCGCGATAAGATCCGGGTGGAGAAGAGTCCCACCGACACCCTCAACAACTTCCTGGAGTGGAGGAGCAGAGAGCTGCTGCCGCGCCTTCGCCATGACAACGCCCAGCTCATCATGTAAACGTTCACCAAAATAAAAGCTCCTCACGTTGATTCCAAGTGGCTTCTTTGGGCTTTGGTTGCTTCTGACCTGCAGCCAGAATAGGGCCGGATCTGCTCGGGGCTCCGCCCCTTCTTATAGCAGCAACACATTGCAACGCCACTCAGACAAACAGTTGCTTCGTTTCTTAATGATCGAATCTGTCCTGGAGTCTCAACATATTGTTCCCTATATTTGCTATTATTTTACATTTTATCAGCGAACTAAAGTAGCTGAAAGTAGAAAACAATCATCGTCAGTCTGGAAGGAAAGACAGACTGAGCTCTGCTATTTAACAAGGAGACACGTCTCAACTTATTTTTATTCTTTTTAATAAGATCTGAGGGCAGAGGAGGTTAACAGTTATTCTACTTGTAGAATAAGAAACGGTTAAAGAAAAATAAAATAAACTGTAAAATCGGTATATATATTTGTATGGGAAAAAATATTTTCAATAAAGTGCAAATATAAAAAAAAAAAAAAGGATAACGGTTGTTGTTGAAACAAATATAAAAGTAGTGTAGCTTAATGTGGCTAACCGACGAGCCAAAAGAGGCTAACCTGTTAGCTAGTGAGCACAGCTAGCCACAGCGCTACCTAGTTCTCCCTCTTTAGATCAGTGTCTAACAGTTACTTTGTACCAGAAACAGATTTTTTTGTTTTGTTTTGTCATCGATCAGGTAAAACTTAATCGGTCGTTCGACACGCTAACGCTACAGATGCTACCAGCTGTTATTATCGTTGTCTGGGCAACCACAATGTGTTACTTAATGTGGCAACGTTCAGCCAATCGTGTAGCGTAACGCCACTGGCAGGAAGTGGGACCGCAGCAGATCTTGGAGCTACAGCGGGAAATTAATTAATTATTACATTTTTAATTTTAATTACATTTTTAATAAAATCTCAATTTAGAAAGGTGCTATTTTCAAATCGCAGAGAAACTAAATCTCCAACCTTTAGGTGGCGCCGGTACGATGAAAGTAGGCATGAGCCGCACAGAAAGGAAGCTAGAGGTGTACCCACTGATCTCTGTTTATTCACTGGATTGCTGACTGGTCGGCCATGTTGGTACTCCCACGGAGACATGCAGTCAAAAGCATTAGGCTGCTGAAACCAGCAGGTTTCTGCCTGTAGGACGTCGTTCCACAGGTAATGAGTCATGTGTAATTAATATATGTATATTACATCTACATCATGAATGCATCACTTTTGGCTCATCTCTATTATTCTGCTCCTTTAACACATTCATTTTATTGTGATGGATTGTATAATATGTTATATTAGATGATTTATAGACTTCATAATGAGTGATTGGCCGATTTGTTTATTCTAAGTTAAAGTTAATCTACTGATGCTATGAAACAGCCAGTCTGTGTCAAAGTGATGAATTTATATTTAGTTTAAAAGTCTTCAGTCTCCCTGAAAATGAGAACATCCTCGTTGTTTGATGCTTTAGCAGAATGGAACATCTAGACCTAACATGGTTCAGGAACCAAAAAACATCCCAATGATCTGAAATCAGAGCAAAGATGGTAGAAAAACGCAGCAGAACCAACAGAAACCTTTCAAAAGCCTCCAAAGTCCAAAGAAAGTGTCTGACGGACGTCCAGAAGGTTCCAGGTCTGACTGCTCTGTCTGAACCCAACAGGGGCGGCTCTTTTGACGGCACCACCGTGGGGATGGCGTCTCAGTCGTCCATGTGTTCCCGGGACCGATCGGGAGGCGTCAACGTGGTGAGACCCGCTCTGTGCTGCCGGAGGCGACCGGAACCAGCCTCGTGTTTTATGACCCGTCTCTTTCCCAGGATCACCTGGTCAGCGTTCTGGGCGTGGCCTCCACCGTCGCCCACGAGCTCGGACACAACCTGGGGATGAGACACGACACGGCCGATCGCCGCTGCTCCTGTGAAAATGAGCCACGCCTCGGAGGATGCATCATGGAGCCGTCGACCGGGTCAGGATCAGGATGCAGAACATTTCCACAGCCCGTTCTCCGCTGAACGTCTCGTTCTGCTGGATCAGGGAATAGACCTGCAGACTTTTCCACGCCGCCGCTGGCTTATGGCCGCCTTAGATAACGCAGTGATTATTATTAGGGTTATTATTGTTCTCTGCAACGTTTTATTCCCACTGAATAACAAACGATGTTAAAACACCGAAACTAAACCTCTCAGGTGAGGCTTTGGTTATGATTGGCAGACGTGAAATCGGCGTTTGTCCAAACATCCGCAGCTTTGATCATCTGCGTGGCCTCTTCCTCCCGTCTGAGAGTGACGACTTTTTATTCAGTCTGTTGGTAGAAGTGATGTTTGGGTTCAATCTATCGATGTTTACGTTATAAAACCTTCCCCAGTGTCAGCTGTTGCTCTCCCTCCATGTTTTTACATGCAGATCTGTCTGCATAGTTCCAATATTCCAAGGTAGAGGTGCAGAAACATGGAGCATAAACCCAGCTTTAATCAGTGGGTTCTGTCTGCTTAGCTGGCGCTAACGAGGACGTCTTAAAGCAGGAGAACTGAGCCGTCTTTGAAACCCCTGATCAGCAGATCAGCGTGTTGAACTCTGACTCTTCTCATTGGATTAACATCTGATCTCTGTGTTGTGGCTCACCTGTCCACCTCTGGCTTCAGGTTCCTGCCAGGTCAGCTCTTCAGCAGCTGCAGCGCCGCGGATCTGTCCATCAGCCTGCTGCACGGCGGCGGCATGTGTTTGTTCAACGTGCCGCAGCCAGACCGCCTGCTGGGAGGACCGCGCTGTGGAAACCTGTACGTGGAGAAAGGAGAGGAGTGTGACTGTGGCCTGCTGGAGGTACTCGCATGTCCACCTTAAATTATCTGCTGTAGACCTTAAATCAATTCCTGTCCACCTTAAATTATCTGCTGT
>NW_015152354.1:18559-19604 GCF_000732505.1 Cyprinodon variegatus
AATCATCTCCTGTCCACCTTAAATCAACTCCTGTCCACCTTAAATCAATTCCTGTCCACCTTAAATCAATTCCTGTCCACCTTAAATCAATTCCTGTCCACCTTAAATCATCTCCTGCCCATTTAAATGCTCTCTGGTCCACCCTAAATGCTCTGTAGTCCACCTTAAATCAATTCCTGTCCACCTTAAATCAATTCCTGTCCACCTTAAATGCTCTCCTTAGCAGTGGCAGCTGGCCAATAGAGGGCGCTAGGGTGCCGCTCACCCACCGAATGTCCCTGATTAAGAATTAGAAAAATATATATACATTTTTTATATAATTTAATTTTAAATTTGCATTTAAAAGATTTCAAAATATATGTATTTCTTAGATCTCCAAGATACAGATTTAATCTTTAATGACTAGTAAGGCGTCATTCAATTTTCCGGCGGATTGGTTAGTTTCAAAGTATAAATCAGCCTGAAGGCTTTATTCTTCCTCCTTTCCAAAGGTCAGGATCTGATCCAGCGTAGATAAAGACAGCTAGGACGGATTTAAAGCACTTTATAGAAAAGGCAAAGAAGAAAGAACAACCTGGGATTCACATGGAAAATAATAGAATCTAGTCGACGTTTTCTAGATGTTTGTTCATTGGATAGTTGCTGTTAAATAAGCACATTCTCAGAAAATTGTTTTTATATATTAAAAAATGTACATCTGACTAAAAGAAAATATTAAACTGGTTCATTATATTTTTTTAGGTTTGTGACACAATATTGGACCATTGGAACACAGATTTACGCCTCAGAAGGGCAAGATTAATGCACAAAAAGTAAACCTGGACAGGAATTTAGGTTTCGTTTTTATAAAGTGCTTTTATAAGGTTTTTTTTGTTGTTGTTGGCATTCGTATAAATATACTGGTGTCATAATTTAGTACATTTATTGGTTTTTGGTATACGTCTACTTTGAATTTATAGCCCCCCCTGGAGAAAACCTCACCAGACGCCACTGCTCCTTACCACTTTAAATCTTCTCCTGTCCGCCTTAAATCCTGTCCTGTCCA
>NW_015152354.1:20303-24101 GCF_000732505.1 Cyprinodon variegatus
AATTCTCTGCTTTCCACCTTAAATTCTCTGCTTTCCACCTTAAATTCTCTGCTTTCCACCTTAAATTCTCTCCTATCCGCCTTAAATTCTCTGCTTTCCGCCTTAAATTCTCTCCCGTCCACCTTAAATTCTCTCCTTTCCACCTTAAATCCTCTCCTGTCCGCCTTAAATTCTCTGCTTTCCACCTTAAATTCTCTGCTTTCCACCTTAAATTCTCTGCTTTCCGCCTTAAATCCTCTCCTGTCTGCCTTAAATCCTCTCCTGTCCACCTTAAATCCTCTCCTGCCTCTCCTGTCCGCCTTAAATTCTCTGCTTTCCACCTTAAATTCTATCCGGTCCACCTTAAATCCTCTGCTCTCCACCTTAAATCCTCTCCTGTCCACCTTAAATCCTCTGCTTTCCACCTTAAATTCTATCCGGTCCACCTTAAATTCCCTCCTGTCCGCCTTAAATCCTCTCCTGTCCACCTTAAATCCTCTCCTGCCTCTCCTGTCCGCCTTAAATCCTCTCCTGTCCACCTTAAATCCTCTCCTGCCTCTCCTGTCCACCTTAAATCCTCTCCTGCCTCTCCTGTCCGCCTTAAATCCTCTCCTGTCCGCCTTAAATCCTGTCCTGTCCACCTCGGTCTGTCTGCTCTGTATTTTTATTGTTGAGCTCATTATTTTAGTCATAATTAAATCATCAGTCGACAGCACAGCTTCATCCTCACATGCTCCACATGACTTTGTTCTTCCTGTTTCCATTGTGCTGCCCTCTGATTGGCCAGGAGTGTAGTGACCCGTGCTGTAATGCGTCCACCTGTCGGCTGGTTCCTGGGGCTCAGTGCTCGTCAGACGGTATCTGCTGTGAGGACTGTAAGGTCAGACCGGCTTCATGTCTCTGAATTTAAGCCGTCAGCATCAGGCAGAGCCTCACCTCTTCTTCTTCTTCTTCTTCCTTATTCAGCTGCGTGCCGCAGGCTCCGTTTGTCGTGAGCCGCTCGGCGAGTGCGACCTGCCTGAGTACTGCACAGGCTCCTCCCCCTACTGCCCCCCTAACGTCTTCCTGCAGAACGGTGAAGCCTGCCAGAACGGCGCCTCCTACTGCTATGGAGGAGTCTGCACCAACATGGACACCCAGTGCCAGATGCTGTGGGGAACCAGTAAGAAAGCTGAGTCTAAACCAGTTTACGCCAAACTAAAGCAGTTTAGCTGGTTGCTCCGCTGAAAGCAGCGGAACATTGAGATGAACCTGAAATAAAAATCTCCATCTAAACCAGAAACATCCTTTCTCCTGTAACTGGTTTGAACTGGTTTGTGTTCAGATGCCAGCAGCGCTCCAGCTGTGTGCTTCTCCTCGGTCAACAAACAGGGAAACAAATATGGAAACTGTGGTCAGCTGACCAACGGCTCCTACCTCCCCTGTGCAAACTCGTGAGTAAATGGTGCTGTTCCGTGTCCAGCCTACAAATCCCATGATGCCTCAGTGCTCCAGCTTTATCTGTCTGTTTCAGAGACGTTCTCTGCGGGAGGATCCAGTGTCAGGGCGGGACAGAGCGCCCCCTGCTGGGCAGCATCGCCCAGATTCTCACTGTCCGCTTCAACAACAGCGACCTGGTCTGCAGGGGGACCTTCTTCCACCTGGACGACGACGTGTCGGATCCAGCCACCGTGGACCAGGGGACCGCCTGTGGGCCCGGAAAGGTCTGAGGAACGCCGACCGGTTTTAGATTCCATCTGGACTATAGCTTCGTTTCCATGGACACAAATAATCAGCTTGAAGGTCTGATTAGATCTTGATTAGATTAGATGATTCGGTCCGACTGGAAATGGTTTTTATTCTGATCTTCATCCTGATCGGTGTCCATGTTCTCACCCAGACGGATCTTTGGAGTTAAATCCTCTCCTCTGCTCATGGGCACAACGCCAGCGAGACGTTTTCTCTTTACTGACCTTCATGCGCTGGCGGCTGGTCCCTGGTGGAGGAGGAGGCTCTAATTGATTAATTGATCGACTTTATTGATCTCACAGTAGAGAAATGGACTCGTTACATCAACTCAAATAGTCAGAGAAGAAGAAGAAGAAGAATGAAGAAAAAGGTGCATGATGGGATATTTACAGTAAATACAGTGAATCTGCATATGACAGCTTTTTATATATATATGTATATATAGTAGATCATTATACAGGGTTATTGCATAGGGTGTTTACATGGATATTTAAATAGATGATATTTATACAAATAGTTATTGCAGAGGGTGTCAAATATAGAAAAACAGGTTATTGTTTACATGAGTATTTATGCAGATGATAATTATATGTATAGTATATATTGCTCAGGGTATTAAATAGTAATTATTCTCCATAGCAGCAGTTATTGCGGTTGTAGTGTCTCATTGTAGAATCTGGTTGCAGCAGGAATGAATGACCTGCGGTTGAGCTCCTTTTTCCAAAGAGGCTGTAAAAGTCTTTGACTAAAGGAGCTGCTCAGCTCCTCTATGTGTGGATGAACACGCCATCCTGTCCTCTAGCTAAGGAGCGTTAGCATGAGGTACCGCCGAGTCCTTAGCTAAACTAAAATGACCACCATAGTGGAAAAAAACCAAGACATGACTGATGAACCGGAGAGAAATTAATGTTAGGATCAGAAACAGTATTTAAAGATGAGGAGGAGCGGAGAAGTATGGGTTTATTTACAAAGCAGGCAGCTGCTTCTTCTACTAGTAAAGCATTTCTGGAAAACGTTTCCATGGAAACAGATTTTAAACCTCTAACCAAAAAAGATTCAGATCAGAGAAATTTACACATGGGATGTATTTTATGCCTCAGAAAAAAAAAAGAAGAAATCTCTCAGCCAATCAGATTCTATTGCTGCTCTGTCTTTGTTCTGGTTGGTTTTCTGTGTCTTTGATTGATCTAAACCAGTAAAGTAACCAATCTTCCCAGTAAAGGAAAATAATCTGCATGTTTTGCTTGGTTCTGTATAACTATCATTTCTCTGCTTTGATGTTTGCAGGCCTGCTTAAATCAGAAATGTCAGGACGTGTCTGTGTTCGGTGTGGACGAATGTCGCAGGAAGTGCAGCGGACACGGCGTGAGTCTCACCTGCTGAAATCCACCTAACAGGAACGATCGCTGTAAAAACCAAACGGCTGACGGCGACTCGGAGGTTTGACTGGAGAAAGGATCCAGAGTCCGCCTAAAGCCCAGAACACACCGGATCCGATTTAACCTCCGATCCGACAGAAAAGCGTGCCTCAGGTGGTGCCGTTTAGCGCTGATTAAAAGCCAATGGAGATGATTTCCTGCAGAAGCAGTGTAGTCTATTTTAGTCAGACTACGCAGCAATTCAGCAGCAATTCCATGACAGGAAGAGAGACGCAGTTAGAAAGTAAAACACATCCGCTTTGTGGGAAAAACAAAACCTGTTAAACTGTAGTGGGGAAAAAAAGTATTCAACCCAGTTAAATAAACGGAGATCGGTGGATTTCACTCAACACTTTATTTTATCTTTGCAGAGAGAGAACAGTTCATCAATCCTTTATTGCTCAGTAATCAGCCCTGTTCTGATCTGAGCAGCGTTCGTTCCTCCTTACTAACAATCATGGAAAGCAGTCAGAATTAAAAACAAATTACACTTTGGTTAAACAGTAAAATGTTACGAATAAACCTGAGAAAGAATCTGCTTTGCTATGGAGGTAGCTATATCTGGTCTACAAACACTGATGCAGTGGAACGGTGCGGCCTTACAGGTGAAACAGGCTGAGTGGAAACTTTTATAGAGAGTAAATAGGATAAATTAATATATAAAATAAGAGAA
>NW_015152354.1:25441-27752 GCF_000732505.1 Cyprinodon variegatus
CCGATACCGCACCGTGACAATGTCACTAACCAGTAGGTGGCAGTAGTGTTCTTTGACAAACATGGATGCCTCCAGTAAAGCACATTCATTATAGAATGCACCAAATACCTTTAATAATCTGTTCCAGTCGAATGTTGGACATGTTTTTAATGTGTTTAAAGCACAGAGATAGAAGTGATAACAATCTGCATAGATCCGCTCACCCTGCCTGGTCCGAGCCTCTCTAGTCTGACATGGAGAAACATCGGATCGCAGATTAAAAAGTCGTAATCAGTCGGTGTGTTCGGTGCTGGAGTGGAGCAAACATTAGTTCTGATTTATGAAATATTTTAATGAATTTTTATTTGTTTAGTTTAAAGAACTCCATTCACCTGATTTTTATTCTGCTTTTATTTCTATTATTGCTGTTATGACCCTGTGAGCAGCAGCCAGAGACCCTCAGAACGCCGTTAGAAGAAGGAGGGTTGATGGCGCAGCGTTCAGGGCTCTGCAGCTGCCTTCCTCCTGACGCTCGCTGTTCTTTGTTCCTCAGGTGTGTAACAGCAATAAGAACTGCCACTGTGAGGCGGGCTGGGCCCCGCCGGACTGCAGGTACTCCGGTCATGGCGGCAGCGTGGACAGCGGACCGGCCGGAGCGGCAGCAGGTGCTCCTCTCAGCGAGCCGTCAGAAGCGCAGCCTCTCCTCTCTGTTCTGACCTCTGTCCGTCTCTGCCGTCAGAGTCCGATCCGGTCCGGGTGGCGCTGCTCGTCATATTCTTCTTCATCCTGCCGGTGGTCCTCCTCTTCCTCGCCCTCCGCTTCCCTCGGTGCCGTCGGAGCCTCTGCTGCCTCGGAGCGAACAGCCCGTTCCATAAAGCCCGCCATCAGACCCGGTAACGCCCACACAGACGCTTCGGTTTACCGGCCACGGCTTTACACACACCTGACTCTTCTCTTACCCACAATGCAGTGTGACTGACTGTGAGGTGTGGGGTTTGGACTTTGAACCCGCCCCCGTCCCCAGGTACTGCCGGACCTGCTGGGTTCTGGTCTGTGGTTGGTTCTGTAGACTCAGAGCGGTGAAGTGATGCGGAGTAGGGATCAACAGTCAGTATCTTACCGCCACTCAGCGGCTCTCGGATCCTCTCAAAAAATGGCCGCCGATCTCTTTGAGGTTATCCAACATGCAGCCGTTTAGTTTCCACCAGAACCAGGAGGGTCACATGTTTACATACCGCCACCAAAACCTGAAGGTTCTAGAAAGTCTTCTAATTGAACTTGGATGGACTGATGGCGTCTGTGATCAGTCTGTGATCAGTCTGTGATCATACCTGAGTCCTGCTGATCTCTGTAGAAACAGAGCCGGGTGTGAGGGATTGCTGAAGAGTCAATGAGTCGATGCAATCAGCTGGTTTTCCTTAGATAGAAAACTTTGAATCAATCTGACTGGTTGATCCGGATCTATAAAGTGACCTGAGATGACATGATGTGAATTGGAGCTATAGAAATAAACTGAATAGAATAGAATTTTTTTAGGAAGGGAGCCAAACACCGATTGTTAGCGGGTCGAGCCATGTTTTAAAAAACAGGCGTTAACTTTCTATTTTCAGGCTTTCCTCTCCTGCTGTGGACCCAGCAGGTTCTGACCACGATGCTTCTGCAGCTGCTCGCATGAACAGAAATGACCAGAAATGTCGCTAGAAAACGCTTCTAACTTCACTTCCTGGGTTTATTGAGGATAATAATACCAGAGTGGATGATCAGCACAGATCTAATGGGTGTAGGAACTGACAGGGAGAGGTGCATTCTGGGTACGCTGTTGTCATGGTAACATACTGACTGCTCAGAAGGATCCGTCAAACCTTCACCCCTCTGACTGCTCCGATAGGATCACACCTGCTGGAAAATCACTTAAAGCTGCACTGGGACCAATTTCACCATCAGGCCAGAGGGGTTTCTGGGTAATGAAGTCCTCAGTGCTGACAGCCATTGTGCAGCTTTAAGTTCAATCAAGAAGTTAAGGATAAGCCTCCAGTTTACTGTTTTAGTCCTTTGCTGTTGTTGTGTTTTTTGTTGTGTTTAGAAATCAGAAGATGGAGGTTACCTCCTCGTAGATCGGTTTCCATCCGTGAAGCTAGCGGCACGGAAGCTACTTCCTGTTTAGTGAAACCGCTTTCTGTCCAGGACTCCTGTGACGGAGCGAGCAGACAGCCGGAACGGAGAGCAGGTCCGACCTCTGAGATACCACTTGAACCCGCAGCCCGACGTCCCGCCCACTCCGGCCCAGAAACAGGTAACCATGGCTACAGCAGTAAGCAGTAATGCTTGTAGC
>NW_015152354.1:28836-32392 GCF_000732505.1 Cyprinodon variegatus
GTGATCCCATGTGGGAACAGATCATCATGAAGCAGAGCAGAATGGTTTTAGAACAGAGCCATTCGGGTTTTATCACATTTTCACTCATCTGTAAAGAAATATGACTAAGAATGAACAGCTCCCATCTGATCATATTTTAGTTTTTTAGAAATAAATACTTAAAAGGTAAATAAGTGGATGTTTGCTTCGTTCATTTAGTCATTTTAGTGCTTTAGTCACATTTAAACCAGTTTATTCCTGCTGTATGTTGTTTGTTTTGTTTTTTTTTGCAGTAGTAATTTCTTGAAGCTTTTATCATGTTTAGAGAAAAAGAGCCTCTCAGATAAAGGAAGTGAAATAAGCGCCTCTGATTGGTCGGAGGAAACGAGACTGTTGCGTGATTGAGGAAGTGAAAAGAGAGCGTCTGCTTTCCTTCCCCTTTTTCTCCACATTAACATTTCTGCCGCCGTCTGACTCTGCTTCCTGTCTTCTCTTCAATCAGGTTAATGACAGACCTGCTCCTCCCACTAAGCCCCTCCCCCCTGACCCCACCCTAACACCCCTGCAGCAGGTAAAGGAACACCTGACCCGTTTCTGTGCTGGTTCTGGTTCTGGTTGTAGTTTGTCATCCCGCTGAAGCTGTGTTGTCTTCATGGTTCATGTCAACATGTGAGATTGTTTGTTTGGGAAATTATAGGGAAGCAAAATACAAAAGAAAAACGATTCTATGTGGAAAAAAAGATCTTCAAGCTGTTATTCTTCCTATTGAGAAAAAAATCTATTATTCCTGTAACTATAGATCAGAGTCTGAGCTTTTCTCCATTAGATTTTATTTGTTTGATCTGAACTTTTATTTCATGATCTGAAACTAAAAATGTTCAGTTTTACCAAAGCTTGAAGGTTTTCTACATTTGTTTATGAATCAGTTCAGCTCTGCTTCCTCTGTTGGTTTTTAAGACGCTTCTGTTTTGAATATGGATGAAAGTAACGTCCATATTAGCTTTATTCAGAATGATGCTAACAGCTGATTAACGGGGATTTAAAAAGAATTAAAGGGGCTAACACGCAGTTAAGGTCACTAGACAGAATGCTAAGATGACTAACGGCCATTAAGGAGTCTGTTAATGTTAAACACGAAGCCGATATCCGACCCCAGTTTCAGGTCGGAGCCTCTCTAGTCCACGTCTATGGAAGTAAATCTGTGTCGCTGGGATTTGAATTAAAAATGCCACTGAAATATAAATGTTGTGTGTTTGTTCTCACTGTTTCAGTGTTAAAATATATTCAGAACACATTTTTGACCTAAAAAAAATTCATTGTCATTATTTCTGCACAGCTGAAATTTAATTTGTTATTTTCTCTAAAAGCTAAAAATTCACATTACTATTTCAAAGTGATTACATTTTCAAAATTTATTTTTCAGTGTTTAAAAAATCTGCATATAAAAAAATTCAACCTTTTAAAATTCAAACTCAATATTTTCAGCCTCCTGAGATTTAACTGGCTCTATTTCACCGTCTTAAACTCGGCGTCTAAATTCAGTGTAAGAAGGGAAGGGTTACTTCAGGTCACAGACATTAGCGATGGATCGTGGCGTCCAACACCCAGCCAATCCCGTTACGGTTTCTTGGTCACGTGACGCGACGCTTGTGGCGCTCATACGGGAGGAAAACCAGCATCATGGACCCGGTAATGCTAGCTAACGCTAACTCAACTACAGAAAAATGAAAGTAATAAACTCACCGTTGAGTTAGCGTTAGCTAACTACAGAAAAATGAAAGTAATAAACTCACCGTTGAGTTAGCGTTAGCTTGCATGTACTTAAGTATATTTTGAAGTACTTTATACTTTCCAAGAGTATAAATTTTTTTTTTTTACTCAAGTAACATTTCATTCTGTGACTCGGACTTTTACCAAAGTCATATTTTGGAGACGTACTGTACTTATACTTAACTCTAAGATATTGAGTTTGAATTTTAAAAGGTTGAATTTTTTTATATGCAGATTTTTTAAACACTGAAAAATAAGTTTTTAAAATGTAATCACTTTGAAATAATAATGTGAATTTTTAGCTTGAAGAGAAAATAACATGAAATTTCAACTGTGTAGAAATAATGACAATACGAAACAGTAATTACAAAAAACATAAAAATTTCAGCTGCATTTTTAATTCAAATCCCAGCGACACAGATTTACTTCCATAGACGCCTCCCAGTCTGGCCTGGTTCTGAAATCAAACCAGTGACCAGCTCCTTCTTGTGTTTGAAGCAGAAGTCCAGCTGCTTTTTATATTAACGCTATTCGCCGCCATTTTCCCAGAGGAGGTGGAGGACGATGCTCGGTTGTAGATTGATTTCCAGAATCTAGAAATGTAAAGTAGATTGAAAGTGATCTGCTAATGATCCGTTAACAGAGCGGGATCAGCGGCCTCCCTCTGAACTCTGACCTTCTCCTTTTCCTGCTTTTATTTCTGCTGCTTCAGTTGGTTAAACCGCGACCAGCGGCCCCCACCAAGCCTCTGCCCCCTGACCCCCCCGCCCCCAGCAACCAGGTAGGCTGAGCGCTGGCCGCCGCCCCTCCTGTAATCAGTCCTGCTGCCTGTGATGTTCGCATGTTTTTCTCCCTTTTGATGATTTTTATTATAAGTTATAAGTTTTATAATCATCCTGACATTAAGATTTAGCTCTCAAATAAAATCTATTTCTATTTATTAATACATTTTCCATCTTAAATAGATTTCCCAGTTTTTATAGCTATTTGTTTACGTTCTTATTTTTTTTTTAGAACATTTATGTTTTTGTTTTTTTATGACAAGAAAAAGTCATGAAAAATAAGACTAAGAAAAGAAAAAATACAAAACTAATGATTATAGGATTAATTATTGAACTGGTTTCTTTCTCACATCAGAACCTGAATACCAGTAAATGGTTTTAGTGGAAGATCTAGATCATGTAGATCCGTTCCTTCTAGCTTCAGTCAGATTTTTCCAGATGACGCTCATCACTTCTGTTTGCATGCAGCCTGTCTGTCCCGTTTACATCTTCTTCTCTTTCTCCTTGCTAACACTTTAGCTGCCGGTGAGTCGACCAGCTCCGCCCAATAAGCCCCTCCCCCCCGACCCTGTCACACCTGCACAGGTACGCAGCTCAGCGGTAGAACGTGTGTGATTGGAGCTGATTGATCACATGATCATAAAGGACTAGAGTGATTAACCCTTTTCATGCATAGGACACTCCTTGCTGTACGCTGCCATCTGCTGGCCATCCAATGCAAATGCAACAACAATTTCTCAAATCCAAGATGGTCGACAGACAGCAAAGCATTTTGGGAAGCTAAAGCGCCTGTCACACCTTGAAGATTTAGACCAGCGAATGCCTGACGTACAAACGCTGGCATACCTTGGATAAGTTATGGGTGCGTTTTGTATAAGTCATGAGCGCGCTGAAGGACGCAGAAACACGTCAACATACGGCGAATACCTCAAGAAATGGTTAGCATAAATTTCCCTCCGTATGCCAGCGTCTGCCATCCATCAGCCGTCAGTTCCAGGTCGGTTATCTGATGGTTGACATCCGTT
>NW_015152354.1:36642-38332 GCF_000732505.1 Cyprinodon variegatus
TAAGCCTATAGCAGCAGAACTATAGAGATAGAATAGAGATAGAATGAAGCAGAATGATGAAAAAGGGGTCCCTATGTCCTCCAGCAGTCTAAGCCTATAGCAGCAGAACTATAGAGATAGAATAGAGATAGAATGAAGCAGAATGATGAAAAAGGGGTCCCCATTTGTTTATATTTGTTTGTTTGAAAAATAGTTTTAACCCAAACAAATAAGATTCAAATAGTGCGACTGTATAAAAACAGCTTATAACTGTTGATGATATCCAGACTAATACTAATATTTATACACCAGCTTCTTATTTTCATGAAGAAACAATCCTGAATTGCTCAGTTTAGGACGTAGCATTAGCTCAATAGCTAAGATTCTCAGTCATCCAGGTCAGAGTCATTCCAAAGAGTTTAAAAATCAATCATCTGGACTTTGTTTCCAAGTCTGAAGACGTTTCTCTTCCATCCAGGATGATTTTTCAGTTCAAAATGTCAGAAATAGCGTTTAGTTCCAGGTTTTATCCAGCAGCCCAACAAAGCCTGGTTTTAGCTTCTTTTGAGGACCAGAATGTTCACATTTTGGACAAAGAAGTCAGATGGCTATAGAGGGGCGTGAACGAAGCCATCTATGTTATAAAAGAAAAAGCTTAAACAGAGGGGGGGGTGGAGTTCCTCCAATGCAGCGATAGAGTTGATTCCTTCCCGCTATCATCGAGGCTCCAACCCCTTTAAAGGAGAACAAAAGACCTCACCTGTTCAGCCAGGCCAACTATTCCCTCTAACGACCTCCCTTTCAGAGACATAGACAGGAATGGAGCATTGCAGGGCATTTTAAATTGAAAAAGATTCTGGATGGAAGAGAAACGTCTTCAAACGAGGAAACAAAGTCCAGAGGATTGATTTTAACTTTTTTGGAAGGTAAACTGGTGAGTTTTTCTCAGGATGTGGAAGATCTCAATAAGCAGGTTATCTTAGTGCATCTTTATTTTAACCTTATTTCCTGACTGCCTCTGAATGTGTTTCATTAGTCCGTCAGTCACCAGTGGTCCCAGTAGAAACCAGTCTGTTTAGAATCTGTTAGACCAGTGGCACTAAACTCTAAGGTAATAAAACCAGTAACGTCTCTGTTTGCAGACGACCTCCTTTCCGCCCGAGTCGACCTCCGGTTCCCCCGAAGTTTGAGTCGTCGCCTCCTCTTTAACCTTAGAGAGGCTCTGATTGGCCGATGGGCTGGAAGACGATGGTGAAGATCGTTAGTTCGGTTCCAAAGGACCCGACGATGCTGGATCTCAGTGCCTTGCTCAGCAGCATCTCTGCACAGACGACGCAAATATTTGGGAATCGCCCTGTAGCGCCTCCTGCTGGAACTACGGGGTTCAGTGCCTTGCTCAGAGAGAGTGGACAGGAATCACACCTGGGATCAAAGAGTCAGAGGAGACCAGATCCAACCCCCCCGGCCGTCCTCTGCGGGTCGGATGGAATCATCACATTCTCACTAAACTTTATCTTCTGGTGAAACCAGGAGGAAAACCTGACAATCTGTCGGTCGTCTGTAGATCTGAAGAACGTTTATAGTTAAAGTTTTATTAAAGAAATGTAGAGAAAATATTTCAGAGGTGACTTCTTTAGGAATAAAATATTCTACTCATTTCTTCTTCTTGTCTTCAGTCTGTAGCTCCTCCCACAGCGCCACCTGGAGGTGA
>NW_015152354.1:40263-41452 GCF_000732505.1 Cyprinodon variegatus
GATCCGGTTAGCATTCTGATCCCTTAGCAGGTTGTCCCAAAACCACAGTTTCACTTTAAGGTTAGAATCTTTCCAGAATGTTCAGCAGTGGTTCTGATCCGCTAAAATATTCAGAAACCGTTGGATCTAAACAGCTTCTCCATCCAGCCAGGATGTCTCCCTCTGCTGGACAACCTGCAGGTTTCTGACCAATCAGAGAGCAGAGAGACAGGCCCACTCTCATTCACCGCCTGAAGATTTAAGCTCGGATGGCTCTGGAGAAACTCGACCTGAAGGTGATGTTCAGCCCATCAGAGCTCCGTCTGTCCGTCAGGAACATGACTCAGCATTTTCTGGGTCCAGAAGAATCGTAATTACCCAGAGGAATGAGGGATGAGTTCTGGTGAAGACGAGCTGCAGGTAGATGGAGCGGGAGAGGAAGGACGGTGGTGAAAAAAAACAAAGCTGATTTTCAGGCAGGATGTTCTTGTGCTCTGCGATGAAATGGCGACCTGTCCAGGGTGGACCCCGCCTCTCGCCCATTGACTGCTGGAGATGACCCCTCGCCACCCCACTCTGGACAAGCGTGTCTGAAGATGGATGGATGGATGTTCTTGTGCTGATGGTGTAGAAGCAGTTTTATTGTCTTATATCAGAATCTATCCTACAGCATGGCCCTATGCTTACTTAGCAACCAAAGTTAAAGGTCAGTTTTGAGTCTTAGTAACAGCATGGTCTCCAAGGCTGCATGAGGGGGTTTGGCAAAAACAGAGAGCGTCTGTGTAAACACCTCTTGAGGGTCGCAGTGACTTTGATGCAGATCAGCACACGTGAATCCAATCCACTTTATTTATAAAGCACGGTTTAAATAAACACAAGGTTTCCAAAGTGCTGCAGAAAAACATAAAATAACTAAAATAAATAAAATAAAATAAAAGCACTGCCCGCACAGGATAAAAATATGCATGTATACATAAAATCAATACTCTACATGGTGTTAAAAGCCAAAGAAAAGAGGTGGGTTTTAAAAAGAGTTTTAAAATGAGACAGAGAGGTGGCCTGTCTAATGTGCAGCGGCAATCCATTCCAGAGTTTTGGAGCTGCAACAGAAAACGCTCGATCCCCTCTGAGCTTAAAGGAATAGTACACCCAAAACATGATTAGCCTTCATTTTCTACTCGCCCCCATGCTGAACAACACTCTGGAGTAC
>NW_015152354.1:41819-43424 GCF_000732505.1 Cyprinodon variegatus
CTACGTCAGGCTAGATGTTTACTTTACAAAAACTGAATTAATATTGGGAAAACTAAAAACAGTAATTAATAAGCTTCAAAATGTTCAGAATATTTTACTAATTGCCACTATGTAAATCATTACAACGGTTACATCCTGAATCCTATGGGATGCTGTTTGAACCTTTATTTTACTTTTAGTTTGTTTTTGGAACAGTTAAGTTGAAAAACCACCAGCTATGATTTGTAAAGATTCAGCCAACAGTGAATCTACAGATGTTATTTCAAATATTAGAAATCAGTTTTCTTCATTATGACTATATTCTCTGTTTAAGGTTGATAAACATGATGTATTAATTGATCAAAGGTTTGAAAGGAAAAGATCAAACATTTCCAGACCAGTTTTATTTTAAGTACAAGGCTCAGCCTCCTTAATGCAGGACACAATGTGGACTAGGTTTTAATCGCACATTCTGCATTAACAACGTACTAATTATTCTGCTTTAAGTTTCTCTTCACAGACGCTGCTAAACTTTAAACCTTTTCTGAAGGAAGACTCACGGTTTGTGCCAAATGTCATAGTAAGGTAGGAAACTATTAATGGATATTACATAGAGCTTAGCTGCTAATACTTTGGATTTGTTCCCAAATTCAGTGATTTAAAACAAACAGTCTAACGTTATAGTATTAAGAACTAAATCAGAAGATAGAGACACGTGAAAATTATGTGACTATGTTAGAAAAGGTCATGATTCAAATTAATTAAACAGAAACATTCAATATGAACCTCCTAGTGATTATCTAGGCACAAAGTAGATTGTAAAATTAACATGTTTACCTGTAAACTATATGGAATATAAATATCAGAGGATGCAAAAGAAGCTGCTAAAAGTAAATAAATCAGGAAAATGTAAATTAAGACTGTCTACAACATAAAATAAAAAATTTAATCAACAGGAGCCAACATGGAACAATAAATTTCCATAAAATTAGAGATTCTATGAATCGTTAAATAATGTACTAGATGTACCTCTGTAAAAACTTTAAGTAAAACTAAGAAATCAACATTCAGACTAGTTTCACAATAATAATCCAGGATGTTTATTAACTTTCTCCCCCAGCATCAGGACTAGCTGTTTACTCTATAAGATACAGAATAATGTTTGAAATGTTTTTTGTAAAAATGTTACTTGGATCCTAAAGTGAGAGCAACATGTATTTGCTTCAATATATGAGGAAGTTATCTTTTTGAGGAAATTAACAAATAATGCTGAAAACAGAACCAAAGACTGAGATGTGGTTCAAGAAGTGAAGAACCGATGATATTAAGAGACCTAAGAAGTTAGTTATGCTTTAGATTATATTAGATGACTCTACGTAAAGCGTATGATGAAAACTGTTTACTGCACTAAAAGATTAATATTAAAAGTTTCACGCGTGAAGCGTGAAACTTTTCGTCTCGGGTGGGAGGAGTCAGCTGCAGTCTTACCTGCTGGGTCCTGAAGGTTGAATCCCAAACCGCTTCCTAACCGCTAAAGCCCGGTTTATACTCAAAGTGAATAGGGCAGTGCGATCCGCGTTAAATTGTGGGACGTGGCGGCCATGTTGATGGCTACGGGAACGTTTA
>NW_015152354.1:46295-49615 GCF_000732505.1 Cyprinodon variegatus
CGTCCAAAGAACTGCAGGCCTCACTGGCCTCAGTTAAGGTCAGCATTCATGCCTCCACCATCAGAAAAAGACTGGGCCTGAATGGCCTGCATGGCAGAGTGCCAAGAAGAAAACCACTGCTGAGCAAAAAGAACATTAAAGCTCGTCTCAATTTTTCCAAAACACATCTTGATGATCCCCAAGACTTTTGGGAAAACATTCTGTGGACCGATGAAACAAAAGTGGAACTGTTTGGAAGGTGTGTGTCCCATTACATCTGGCATAAAAGGAACGCTGCATTTCAGAAAAAAATAACAGTAAAATATGGAGGTGGTAGTGTGATGATCTGGGGCTGATTTGCTGCATCAGGACCTGGAAGACTTGCTGTGAAAAATGGAACTATGAATTCTGCTGTCTACCAAAAGATCCTGAAGGAGAATGTCCGACCATCTGTTTGTGAACTCAAGCTGAAACGAACTTTGGGTTCTGAAGCAGGACGATGATCCTAAACACAGCAGCAAGTCCACCACTGAATGGCTGAAGAAAAACAAATGAAGACTTTGGAGTGGCCTAGCAAAAGTCCTGACCTGAATCCTATTGAGATGTTGTGGTATGACCTTAAAAAGGCCGTTCATGCTAGAAAACCCTCTAATGTAACTGAATTAGATCAATTCTACAAAGATGAGTGGGCCAAAATTCCTCCAGAACGCAGTAAAAGACTCATTGCAAGTTATCGCAAACCCTTGGTTGCAGTTGTTGCTGCTATGGGCGGCCCAACCAGTTATTAGGTTTAGGGGGGAATCACTTTTTCACACAGGGCCATGATGGTTTGCATTTTTTTTCTCCTTTAATAATAAACACCTTTATTTACAAATTGCATTTTGTGTTTACTTGTGTTGTCCTTGACTATTGTTTAAATTAGTTTGATGTTCTGAAACACTTAAGTGTGACAAACATGGGAAAAAACAGGAAATGAGGAAGGGGGCAAACACTTTTTCACACCACTGTATGTATATATATATATATATATATATATTACATTACAAGACGGCTGGTAAGTGCTAGGATCAGCAAAACTTGTAAGGGACAGCTGTGCCGTTAGCAGAAAATGGGGATAGAACGGAATAGAATAACCTTTATTGTCCCACAGCAGGGGTTAGGGACCGTCTTTAGTCCATCCTGGGATCCAGGCGTCGACCAGGATCACAGGATGATGCGTTGCTCAACATTTTAGTTTTAGTTAAGGAGCCCCATCAGGCTTCTTTACTTGTTGTTTTTATTATTATTATTTCTGATTAACTAGAAGATAATTGAAAGGTTTAAATAACCAAATATGGTTTTCAATGTCACTTTTTTATGTAAAAAGCGCATACAGTATTAAAAAAACGACTCCTTTTTTAGGGGTGCTTTGAGTCAAATTAGAGTTGCTTCAGCTCCCCTAAAAATAGACTAAAAAAGCCTTTGATCTGAGCCCTGAGAAGCTGAGTCCTCTCTGCTCAGTAAAGGCTGAGAACGAAGCTCCGGTTGTAGGTCTGGACAAAGGTTCTGCTCCATGATGTTGGGGAAGGTTCAGACTGCATCATTTTCTGCTCACTGTGTGTTTTTGATGCTTCATTATGAAGAAATTGTGACTCAACGGTTAAACGGCGACTTCCTGTCAGATGTTCCATTATTGGGACCCCAGAGGTGTGACAGCTGCTAGCGGATCTCTGAGGATGTGGGTCGGACCGGAACAGAACCTCCTCTCTCTCTCTAATTGACTTTCAGCTGAATGTTTGGAGAGTCTTCTCCCCTCAGGGGACCATTATCTGCTGCTTCTCATGCATTTCATTACATGCTGAAGTTCCCTCCTCCTCCTCCTCCTCCTCTTCTTCCCCTCTGACCTCAGGCTGCCAAGAAGAGGAAGCTGTGGTTGAATCGGTGCAGTCACGCTTGGTGTTGCTGCTCCTCGCTGTAGAACCGACTCAGAAACAAACGATCCTTCTCTCTCCAGCATGGCCTCCTCAGTCCTCCTCCTCCTCCTCCTCCTCCTGGACTCCACGCGCTCGCTGCTTCCTCCTCGGATCTCCTTCCTTCTCAGTAAGTCCTCAGCTGATTCATTTTGATCCGTTCTGATCTGCCGTCAGGTTGTTCAGCTGTGAGCCAAGATGCTCATTTTGTGCAGAGAGTTGAGTTCAGAGAAGGTTCTCCAGCTTTCTCCTTTGGTTCTCATGTTTGCATCTGGCTCAGAACTTTTATCACTTCTTAACTGGCTGCAAAGCTGCAGAGCTTTGAGGTCCAAAGTTCTGAAAACATCTTGAGTTTCTGAGAATAAACAGAAACATGAGACAGATTGTGAGTCACACCATGACTGTGATCCAAAGCGGGAGATTCTGCTGTTACACCCAGTTTCACGGTCCGGTTCTGCTGTCATCTCACTTGGGAATATAGGCGTTCCCAGACTGTCATCGCAATGGAAGGAAAAACATTTTCATTTGATCCTTTAAGTTGTTTCAGAATAAAAGAAACATTTTCATGAGTTAAAAGTCAAATTTATTTATCCAACTTTGTTGAGCTCATCTTGTTTATCGGTACCGGATCAGGTTAATCTGGTTCTGGATCAGGGGTCACCAACCTTTTTAAGACTGAGGGCCACTTCAAGGGTACCGAGACTTAGGAAGGGCGACCATTACTGACCCGTTAGCTGTTAGCCGTTTATTTAGACATTATTATTTTGAAATCTCTATAAAAGATTAAAAAGAAGAGCAACAGAATAAAATGAAATTTCAAACTTAGCCCACTGGTGGGTTGTTCTTTATTTAGAGGACTCAGAGGGCCCCCCATGTGGTCCTTGAGGGCCCCCCATGTGGTCCTTGAGGGTACCGTGTTGGTGACCCCTGGTCAAGTTGGTGGGAAGTTTTCTGCATCCCTTCTTAATAAGCACTGGGTCACAGTGGGAAGGAACAACTTGCTCTTAACAGGAAGAAACAGGCAGAACCAGAACCAGGCTCAGCGAGAGGAGCTGATGATTCTGGATCCATCATTTGGATCCTTCCTCTGCTGCCTTCTGTCTTCAGAAATGGCTCCCAGAGGCTAATGGGTTAACCTCTGGTTAGTCAGCAGACCTTCATCCATTTTATTCTCATTGGCTGACCTCTGACCTCTACCACTGCAACCATGGATGAAATTTTGATTTCAGAAATGGGCGGGACGTAAGTATTTTTTTAACATAACTTATATTAAAGGTGTTTTCCAATAGTTCCTCTATGTTCATTTCTGTCACCTTCTCTTGTATCTCTGCTTTCCCTCTCCTGATAAAATATATGGATGAATGAGATGAACAAGGCGACCAAGACTCTCCT
>NW_015152354.1:50638-51925 GCF_000732505.1 Cyprinodon variegatus
TTTTTTTTTTTCATTTTTGGTAATAATAATGATATATAGCAATAATACATTTGATTTATCAGCATTTGTAATAAAACAAATATTATACATAATGTTATTTAGAGGTTTATAATGCAGGGGAGGGTCTTGAATTGGATCTGCTGCTTTATGGAACCAGTGTTTTAGGAGGGATGTTACACAATTCTTTGACTTTTAAAGAAGTCTCTTATGTCTCTCTTTCATCTTTTAGACATTCTGGCTCTTAGTCTATTAACCAGACACACAAACACATGAGACTAATTCAAAGATTCATATAAATTAAAGGTATAACGGAGGATTTTCTTTAATTTTTGAAAATACCTCTCCACTTTAAAGGAAAACTGCACATGCACAACTCTGTACCAGCTAGACAGCTAGACTGACATTTTTTCGGGAATCCCACGGGTCACGGGATTCCCGTGGGATTCCTGTGGGATGGGAGTCAGTATTAGTAACGATCACGTGATTGGGGCGGTACAGGATTAAAGATTAACGGGAGCAGACGGGAGCGGGAGCAAACCAATAGTAACAAAAAAAAAAAACTAGGATCGATGCCAAAAAATAAAATAAAATGGAAAGAAAAAAATCCAGTACTAGCGCCGCCATTTTGTAGTTTTTTTCCTTGAAGCCTACACTATAATGCGAGTCAAAAAAACTACACGACCCAAAAACCAACAGTGCTTCCGCTCTGAGTTTTTCACCTGCGCTCAAAAACAACAATGGAGGAACCGACAGTTAGAAACAGGAACTAAACTGACCCTTCATAGAAATTCAGATTCAATGTATTGGCAGAAATCTTATTGGAGACAACAAGAATGGGAGTGGTGCAGGAGCGGGAATCATTCTGAATGGGAGTGGGAGTAATTTCACCAGGAGTGGGACGGGACAGGATTTAGATTTCAACTCTGGCCCGGGATCAGGACGGGACACCATTTTTTTCTGTGGGAGTGGGACGGGACAGGAGTGAAAATCCACTTCCGTGTCAGTCTCTAGTGCCCGCTCCCGAGAGGGAACGCCTATTAAACGTGTGCGAGAGCGTGCACAAGCCCGTTTCTCCTCGTGCACGCTCTGTTTAAAAGTTGCGGTTTACGTCGCTCATACAAGCTCACTTTCTAAAAGAAGTTTAGCAAGTTTTCCACCACGTCAGACTCACCACCAATAAGGGAAAATGGGGACGAGCACGTAGGAGGATGATTGACAATTAGAAGGTGCAATTATTTAGATGATCCACTTGGAGAAACAACATCCTTCACTGTCATTTGAAGACAT
>NW_015152354.1:52884-54075 GCF_000732505.1 Cyprinodon variegatus
TCACAGACCGGATTCAGAGGCGCATAAAGTGAGCTTCTAAGAGTGACAGCGGTGATAGCCAATCACACAAGAAAAGACGAAGGGCCAATCAGCTTGTGGGCGGGCTAAACTCAGTTTACCGCTTGGTCCTAGTGATCAACGATTGTCGGTGTGCTGTAGCTTAACAGACAGATGTCCTGATGTTGACATGAACAGAAAACCTAATCGTCCCTGTATGGAAAATTTGCTCCGTCAGTAAAACCCATCAAAGCGGCCATTTCCATAACCAATGAGGAAACATGAACAAAACAAGAGACAAATAAGGAAACAACCAGTAAAAATCTCTACTTAACCACAGACGTTTAAAAAAAGCCAATTCAACATCATTCTGTGAAAATTCCTCATGTTTCTGCTCCTTCCATCCAATTTCTGCAAATAAAGTCGATAAATGTTTAAAATTTGGTCTCATTAAAGAAACATAGAAAGACATTGAGCATCGACACCGTCTGAAGAAGCTTATTGTCTTTAATACTAATGATTATTTAGTAATATTTCTTTATTTTTTCTATATATCTTAATGTTTTTCTACAGTTGTTTGTGACACTAAAAGGGGCTTCATAAATATCACAGACCAAGGTACAATATTATTCACAATTTCCATAGAAGACAGGATCCTCCAAATTCCAGTTCTCCCTCTACGCAGATGACGCCTTCGTTTGCTGCTCAGCTCTAACTCCTGCTGAGGCCGTCGGGTTTCTGCAGCCTTTGATGAAAATAAAAACCGCTCTGCCACTTCTCACTTTTCCTAAAGTGCAGATTCAATAAAATTCATTTTTTTTTCACCACTTCAACATTTTCAGATCAGCACTTTCTGATGTTAACAAGAAACAGTCTGAGTTTGTATCTATGTCTAATTATTTAGGATTTCTAACTTAATGATCACTTGATTTTAACAGAAATCATTTATGAAATTTATACAGAAACACGTTTAATTGTAAAACATAAATCAAAGGATATAAATATATATTAAACCAGGTTCAACCTGCTTTATTTAGACAGAGTACTAGGGCCAGGCTAGAGAATTTTTTTTATTATTTTATGTCAACTCTTCCAAGAAGCCATTTCTTCCCTAAAATGAGGAAAGTGGAGCATCATGTGAAGTTAGGTGCTCTGTTCGAAAACCTAGGACGCGTCCTCAGAAGGCCAGATTCG
>NW_015152354.1:54567-55957 GCF_000732505.1 Cyprinodon variegatus
GCCATCATCTGCTGGGCGGAGCTCCAAGCTTTCTTTCTGAAACAAGTATGACGACGTCATTCTTGTAATAATACAAATCTGTAGCCTGGCCCTAATACTCCGTCGTACTTTATCAAGTCTGAGGACTTTAAAGCATTTCAGTCTCCATTCAGTCACATTCATACGTGGATGATGCTAAGCTACGCTCCAGCCACAGCCACTCTGGGGCACGCTGTGAGATGCTTCTTTCCCCTGAAACTCAGCGCTGGCATCCGTTGACAGGATGTCCGTCTATACTCCATATCAGGGGTCACCAACCTTTTTAAGGCTGAGGGCTACTTCATGGCTACCGAGTCACAGGAAGGGCTACCAATACTGACCTATGAACCGGAGGGATCAGTGTTCACCTACAGTAAATCTCACCCATAAAAACTCATTTTTATTCTTATTTTATTCTTTTATTCATTTCTAATTTTCTTTTTAATATTGTCATTTTAAAACCACTGAAATATGATCAAATAGTTAACATGATGAAATAATACATAAATGATTAAAAAGAAGAGCAACAGAATAAAAAAAAGATAAACTCAACCCACTGAGTGAGTTGTTCTGTTTTCAGAAGACGAAGAGGGCCCCCCATGTGGTCCTTGAGGGCCCCTTGGTGCCCGCGGGCACCGCGTTGGTGACCCCTGCTCCATATCATCCTTCGTTTGTTGTCCTCAAAGCTAAAAAACCCTCCAACTCTCGACTTTGAAGCTCTGCTGAAATCATTGCTGTTTCAGCTTTTAGAAAAGCAATGTTTTTAATATCTCTGTTGGTAGTCATTTGAGTGTGCTGCCGCCATCTTGGCCAGGTCTCACATCTGGTAACTGAGTTCAGCTCAGAGACATTTCGTCTCCTCTCAGGTAACATTCAGTTCTGATAAAGTAGATTATTTTAAGGCTCCCAGATAAAGCGAAGCGTCTCTTTAGCTTCGAACCACATCCTCTCCAAGACGAACCTCAGCGGCTCCGCGGCGCCAGAAACAGGAAGCTGCTTCTGGGTCGGTCAGCTGACAGATGAACCAGATTATTGTTTGTTCTTGTTCATTTATTCATGTTTTAGTTCCGTCTGACAGCTTCAGCTGCAGCTTCTGCTACTGATCTCCTGTTGCATCTGTTCCAGATTGCAGACCTGCACCAAGGGCCCTGTGCTGTCTTAATATTGACTATTGTTGGATATGTTTTGTTGTACAGTGGGTGGTTATAAAAGGCACTTTAATAAAATGTATTTTTATTATCAATATATCTGAGGCACAGACTTTCAGAAACAGATCAGTGGTTGTTCTTGTGGGTTTTCAGGTCCCACATTCTGTCCTCTGTTCAGATTAACCTTTGGGTTTGAAACTAGACCTGCGTGTGCAGGAGTGAGG
>NW_015152354.1:56828-58283 GCF_000732505.1 Cyprinodon variegatus
CTGCCTTGTATTGCCTAATGGTGAACCCCCCCCAGCATCTGATGAAAGTCAGGATCTAAAGTTTGTCTTTAAGTTCGTTTGTTTCAGAATATTAATATTATTTATAAATGATGTTTTTTTATTTCCTCAGACTCGACAGACAGACCTTTAAATCACTTCAGCCTCCCAGACGTTAGCAACACCACCACACTGTTGCTTAGCAACGACGCCTCCACCCTTTATGTGGGAGCCCGGAATGCCATCCTCTCATTGGATGTGAGCCAGAGTGATGTCATCCAGCTGAATAAGCAGGTGAGCTGAGCCGTCCAGGTGAGGCTGTGAGCTTCCTGCAGCCGTTGACCCGGTGCTCTTGGTTCTGGTGTTCAGGTGACCTGGAGTCCGTCTGAGGCTGAGATGGAGAGCTGCGCAGGCAAAGGGAAGAACCGGCAGGTAACCATGGATCCATCAACTCCATTTACAACCAGAATCCTGCTGCAGAATTTCACTTTATTTGAAACATTGAGAGGATTTTTTCTTTTTTTTAAAAAGTTGATTTTAAGACAAATGAACAAAGAGTTTTTAGGTGAAGATTTTGCTTTTCACTCTGTTAATCAGATGGTTTAGATCAATCAAAGCCCATTTTAACGCATTAGCATCATTCTAAAAACAGAACCATTAAGTCTTTTTTTTTATTTGCATCTTAGTGCAAAGATCCATGTCTTCAAAATGACCTTTGACCTGGAACAGCTGTTACAGATACAGTCTGATTATTATTAGCAGGGTCATTTAAGAGCTTTCATCAATAGAAAATAATCTGAACACACAGAAGTTCAAAGATTCAAACTGATCTAAAAAACAACAGCCGCTCAGTGACATGAGAGGAATTATTAAAACATTAACGTTTATTTTATCAATCCTTACTACAAGCATTCATTAAACAAAACTTCTAATGGACAAAGGAGGCTTCAAAACCAGCTAGAAAATTCAGCTCTAAATAATTGAATCAGGTTTAACTTTAAAGCTCATCCTGTTTGGATGCATAACTGCACTGTAATAGATCAAAATCTAGATAAGTCATTTTTTTCTGAAAGTAAGAACATTTGTTCTTGGATTGAAGAGATAAAAGAGACATTTTGCAAATGGAATAAGACAATTTACATTTAAACTAATAAAAACAACTGCATTGTCTTATTTCAAGTGCATATTATCTAATTATCTTTTTTTGGGGGAGTAAAAATCATTCCATTGGCAAACTATCTCATTTACCTGCTCAAATTGGTAAATGAGATGGTTTCCCAGAGGCTGTTGATCATCAAACATTAATACAAAAACTTGAGAAAAATGGTTTTGGAGGAGTTCCGCTGAACTCGGTCAAATTCTCCATCGAGGGGAAATCTCATCTAGAAGACAGTAAATCACTTGTGGTGTTCCTCAGGGATCAATTTTGGGCCCTAAAGTGTTTTTATTATATATAAA
>NW_015152354.1:60984-62404 GCF_000732505.1 Cyprinodon variegatus
GATAGATATGCGGAGCAAATCCATCTGGAGGAGTCAGGTTACTGAAGATGTCTTTCAGTCATCAATGCTCACATTCAGCGACACACAGGAGCTCTTTCAAGCTGGGCACCGTTTCATTCACAACACCTGTCCCATCAACCAGGAATCAGAAATACTTTAATAATCCCAGGGAGGGATTACTCTAGTTACATTACTCCATCTGTAATAGAGTGACTATAGGACCAGTTTGATAGAACACTATTTCATCCATCTCACCATCAGTTTGGGGTCCTTGGCCTGGAAAACGTTGAAGACCTCTGATCTAAAGTAAAACATCTGCTTGATTATAAAGCGCAGCATATCCTCTACAATTCATTAGTTCCCCCAAACATTAATTATTGCATATATCTTTGGGGTAATACATAAAAAAGTAATCTAGATTTACTTATTAAACTCCATAAAAAAGCTTTATGAATCATTCGTCATCGTTCTAATGCACTTTTCTTAAAATCTCACCATGAAAATCCAAGAGTTAATTGAATTTTCCTGTAGCATACAAAGCAAGCTGGGATCTACTCCCTGGCAAAACACAAAAAATGTTCACCAGTAGAGAAGAGAATTATAATTTCAGAGGAGAATTTGAATTTAGAAGATGTGGCGTTTGCACCACACTTCGGTCCGGGGCTCAGCCAAGCTGGAGTTATTGTAGAATGGTTTAGATAAGGAGAACCACACTTAGAAAATTTAAAAGCATGTATAAATATGTTATTTTAAGAAATATGCATGTGGCCCAAACATTTAAATGTGATAATTTGCAACATTTAAATATCTACTACTAGATATCTTCTTTCTTCTGTTGGTTTAACTGCACAGAAACATGCAGCTTTAAAGATTTGAAACCAGATATTAACCTCCTGCTCCTCCTCTAAGGCAATGAAAGGTTTTATTCTTTTTAAACGTTTAAATGTTTAATCATTTAAACTGATCAAATATGTTGAAGATCCAGTTTTAGATAAAGTCCCCCCCCATAGCTTCCTGTCAACAATGATTAAATCTCATGTTTCTCTCAAACTAGGTCACCTTAATACATGGTAAACAAATTTCGAAACTTCAAGGTTTTAGCAGAATCTTAAAAAAATGGAAAAAAAAAACAAGAAAAAATATAGTTTATATCCTAAAAATGTTCTCCGTAAATCCAGAATCAGCTCCAGAATCCAACTGAGCGCGTGCAGAATGAGCGTCAGCTTAGATTTACAGTGTTTTTTTATTTTATTTTATAAACAGGTTGGTTTAAAGGAAAAGTCCGATCAGCAGGAATAATCAATGGATCATTATTTATAACCAAGCAAATAAATTCACGGTGATTTATTGAATTAGCGTTAATCAGCAAAAAATAAATCAGTCATGATCACCGAGTCTGGGAGCGGCCATTTTTACCCAA
>NW_015152354.1:65282-67145 GCF_000732505.1 Cyprinodon variegatus
AGCCTCGCCACCCCTACAGCCAACTGGGGTGGCAAGGCTGTCTTTTAGGGTGGCAGTTGCCACCCTATGCCACCCCAGTAGATCCGCCTATGCCTTCACATAAAAAAGATCTGCAGGCAGAGGAGGTTTTAGGAGGGAAGTAAGTTCTGTTTTTTGTAACATGATGTTTATGCAGATTCGAGTTTGTAGGGTTTTTTTTTAGTTTTTACTCTAGTGGCTCGTTTTCCTGACAGTAGGCTGACAGGAAAGGGGGAATGAGAGAGAGGGAGAGCCATGCAGCAAAGGACCAGAGGTGGGATTCAAACCTGCACGTCCGTTTGTAGGTTTTATTTAAGTTAGCTCTCAGATTGTATTGAGGTTTCACTACGTCTCAGTTAGCAACCAGGCTTTAGACATAGACAACTTTTATTGCCATTTTGTACACAGAGTGTATACAAAACGAAATTTAGTTTTGTACAGCTTTCATGACATTTTCATTCCATAAAGTACAGCATCAATCAAATGTAAAAAATGCATTGATCTGGAAGTTAAAAGCATTAATATATATGGTGGAAATCTGCAGTATTGTTGGTTTGGTGTTATCAGTTTGATGCAGAGTCTGTGATTTAGAGTTTATCCAACAGTTCACCAGTCTGAGGCGCTGCAGCCTCCACACCACACAGTGAGGCAGCTGCTCAGAACGCTCTCCTGAAAGTTTTAGCTGCATCCCTGTGTTGAAGCAGGAACAAATCTAAAATCTTTAGGACACTAGACGTTGAGGACCACGGTTAGAGACCGCTGCCCTAAACGATCAGAGACAGAAGAGGAAGTCTGCCTCAGTCTTGCTTCCATCTTCTGCAGGATTCCAACCTGTCCATAACGGTTTCTTCTACAATGAAGCAGCTTGACTCACAGCCACCTGCTGCCAGACTGAGCAAGCTCTGCAGCGCTGGCACCACAGTTCAGTCCAGAATCTTCAGGTTCTACTAAGCTTTTCTGTCTCCATGGGAACCGCTGCCAACAGTAGAGTGAACTGGTGGAGTGAAATCAGGTGATTCCAGGATGGTGCGGTTTCAGTCAGCTGGAAATGTTGGGGCGTTTTTTTTAAGATGTTCTTGACGGTTCTGAAGAGTGTTTAATTTCTCTATTCTGTGACTCAGATCCTTCATCCTGAGAAACGTTCAACATTCAGAGGTTTTCGTTCAATCTGCTGATAAAATGGAGGCTTTAACGAGTTCATAAAAAAAACAACCAGTTCTTTCTTCCATATTGTAACTCACTGGTTTGACTGGGTCAAGCTTCCCTTTTTTCTAAGCTCAGCACCATCTGTTGGGTTTTCTCTCTCTGCAGATGAGGAGCTCTTTACAGCCTCCACCACAGACTTTAAGGGACGTACGCCACAGATTTCTCGATTCCTCAGCAAAGATGGCCGCCCAGACGTCAACCTGGACTCGTCTGTCAGCCGACTTGAAGGTGAGTGGAGCAGACTGCTATGGAGACCAATCCTTAAAAGGTTTTACATCATCTTCCTTTTTTATTCAGATTATTAAACAGATTTTATTTCAAACCACTGATGTTACAAAACCTAAAACTTCAATGGGATATTTTCGTTATCTGAATTAAAACATAGTGAAACCACACTGAAGCGGTGGCACGCCATGGTTCCTCATTTTTGCCCTGAATGATTCACGAATCAATGATTCACTTCCTGTTTGGGTCATAAGCTTCTTATAGAAACTCTTTCAAACTCTTCTCAGTAAAGTGTTGCCCAGAAAGCAACAGACAAAAAAGGAGAAATTATGTCAGGGCACCAAAAATCCCTGCCAGGTTTCAGTTAAAGTCATAGGGAAAACATATTTAAATGTCAAATAATTCTGGCTTAAA
>NW_015152354.1:67380-71698 GCF_000732505.1 Cyprinodon variegatus
TAAAGTCGGGCACCACTGGGAGAATTGGGAAATGGAACGTTTGGATCAGCCGCTTCCCTACGACTTTAACGTCTCAGATCTATATAAATCGCTCAGCTGCAGAGGTCAGCTCGCAGCTCTGTTTTTGGCTGCTTCCAGAGCCCAGTTTCCTCATCTGGGATCTCCTCCTGCATTTCAGAGCCAACATTCGTAAGCTCCTCGTTGGATCCTGCAGAGAAAAAACTCCACATCTTCTTCAATGAAGTTGGGAAAGAGTTCAACTTTGTCCGCCAGCTTCAGATTCCCAGAGTGGCTCAAGTCTGCAAGGTGCCAAAGACCCTGAAGTGATGCACGAGCTGGTGGCTGATGTGAGCTAATAACCCTCTATCGGTTCCTCAGGATGATGTTGGAGGGCAGAGGACTTTGCAGAAGAAGTGGACATCTTTTGCCAAATCCTCTCTGCTCTGCCAGCTTCCAAAACAACTTCCATTTAACATCCTGGAGGATATATTCACCCTGCAGCCACCAGAGGGCGCCGACACATCAGAGACACTGTTTTATGGTGTTTTCTCCTCTCAGTGGTAAGGTTCCATTTAATAGTCCTAATGGGGGGAGGGGATCTACTGATCAGACAGCACCAGTTCTGCAGAACAAATTAAGATGATGAACCTGTTCCAGGTCCATTCGGCCAGAGTCTGCTGTGTGCATATTTAAACTGACGGACATCCGGAAGGCTTTCAGTGGAAGCTTCAAGACTCTGGAGAAAGAAACATATCAGCTGAAACTCTCTCAGAGACGTGATTACCTGGGAAAGGTAAGGATGTCACTTTTACGTCCTGCTTCAAACTTTAACCAATCACAGCATCTCTTCCTTAATTCGTTAATATTAAAAACAGTTTGGTTCATTTCTGTTAAATTGTCCAATTTCTAAGTTAATAAAGACAAACATAAAGTATTATATTACCTACAGTAATAGCCATTCAAAATGTCTGGTCCTTGGCTGGCCCTTGGCTGGCCCTTGGCTGGTTCTTGGCTGGCCCTTGGCTGGTCCTTGGCTGGCCCTTGGCTGCATCTTGGCTGGCCCTTGGCTGGTCCTTGGCTGGTCCTTGGCTGGCCCTTGGCTGCATCTTGGCAGGCCCTTGGCTGGTTCTTGGCTGGCCCTTGGCTGGTTCTTGGCTGCATCTTGGCTGGCCCTTGGCTGGTTCGTGGCAGGCCCTTGGCTGGTTCTTGGCAGCATCTTGGCTGGCCCTTGGCTGGTTCTTGGCTGCATCTTGGCTGGCCCTCTGCTGGTCCTTGGCTGCATCTTGGCTGGCCCATGGCTGGTTCTTGGCTGCATCTTGGCAGGCCATTGGCTGGTTCTGGGCTGGCCCTTGGCTGGTTCTTGGCTGGACCTTGGCTGGTTCTTGGCTGCATCTTGGCTGGCCCTTGGTTGGTTCTTGGCTGGTTCTTGGCTGGCCCTTGGCTGGTCATTGGCTGGTCCTTGCCTGGCCCTTGGCTGGCCCTTGGCTGGTCCTTGGCTGGTCCTTGGCTGTCCCTTGGCTGGTCCTTGGCTGTCCCTCTGCTGGTCCTTGGCTGGGAAGGGCCATTTTGAATGGCTGCTAATGTAAATTAACAGGAACTTTAAAATGGAGTCCCTCAGGGTGGAAGACTCGGCCCACCTTTATTTTCTCTCTGTCCCTCCATCTCTCCCCCTTTAACTCCTCATTGTTCTCCTCCCAGTGTGGCCTGTCAAACGCTTCGGATGCTGAACTCTCAGAGGTGAAAAAGAGTTTCCTGACCAACGAGGATGTACACCCAGCTGAGAAGGTTCTGGTTTTCCCTGAGCAGAAATACAGTCGAATGGTGGTAATGACGACACAGGCAGCCAACGGAAAACAGTTCAATATCCTGTTCCTTCTGACAGGTCAGACACTAAACTCTCTGTAAAACTAGTCTGTTTCCTTTGTTTATTTCGCAGAGGTTAATGTGGAATGAGGAAGTTTACTCCTAATGTTTTTTCCCCCTCATTGGATAAACTAATGCGAAACGTCTAAAAGACGTTAGCAGTATCCTTTTATCCTGAATTTTTTCATGTCTTCTTTCAAACCAGAGTCTGGATTCCTCCACAAAGTAGTTTCCTTGGACCAGGGTCCCCGAGTGATTGAGGAGATTCAAGTCTTCAAGGAACCTCAACAGGTCAAAAGCATGATAATCTCCTCCTCCAAGGTAAACATCAAAGCAAATCATCTAAATGTGAGAGAGGCTGCCGGTTCTGTCCATTCACAGTGTTGTTCTGGTTTGGCAGCGGGTTCTGTATGTGGGAACGTCTGAAGGAGTGACGGCTGTACCGGTGGCCCGGTGTTCGGTCTACAGAAGCTGCAGCCAGTGCCTCCTGGCCAGAGATCCTCTGTGTGGCTGGAGTCAGACCAGGAGAACCTGCACAGCTCTGGATGGCAGCAGTACAGACATGTGAGTGAAAACCAACTGAAGGTTGGAATCCATCCATCATCCAACCAGAACTTCTCCATTTGGACTCAACTTTCACCAGGAGAGAGTTAATTTTGGCAAATGCAGAAGCAACCAGCATTTCGTGGCATTCCAGCAGTTTCAGGGTTCAAATTTATCATGGAGAAAAATAGTAAAACAAGAATGAAAATTTTTGAGGTGAGGTTGACTGTTTAGGCCTAGGATAATGTAGTTTTTGCCTATTTTTATCTACTCAGAATTCAGAAGGTGGAGGGCGACATAGTTGGAACCGAATGTCAGCCATCCGATGAGCACGTGATGAAACAAGGTAAAGACGTCCTTTATTGTATATGAAACTTTTTAGGGCAAATTTCCCAACCAAATTTAGACCGATTTCCCGCTCCATGGTTTCCTCCTGCAGAAGTCGTTGTTCGGCTGAATGAGCTGGTGAAGCTGGACTGTCCCAAACCGTCTAACCTGGCCACACTGAGTTGGAGCTTCTCTGGAACCAGAGCTCTGCCATCGGAATTCCCTCAAATGAGAGCTGACGGCAGCCTCATGTTCTTCGCCTCCCCCATGAGATTTGGGGGGTACCGCTGCCAGGCAAAGGAGGACGGGCTCAGAGAGCTGGTCGTGATCTACACGGTCCGAGAGGCATACAGTCCACGCCATCTGCCCAAGCCAGTCACAGAGACGTTGGCATCACAGAGCCCAGGGGATGAGAACATCGGAACCGAAGAACCAACCGTTTCAGACGGACACAACAATGAAACAACTACAAAAGATGGAGAAGTTTCTGAACCAAAGAACATCCTTGAAGCAGATATAGAGGAGCGAGTGACTGTAGCTAAAGGCGAAACCTTCTCAAGAAAAACCCACTCCACTCATGATGGTTCTGGATCTGAGGAGCCTGCCCCGACCTCCAGGACGGACAGCCGGTCCATGCTGAACCCCAGCCAGAGCACTCCAAACCAGAGGAGCTACTACAGCGAGCTGGTGGCGGTAACCTTCCTGCTGGTCGTCTGCCTCTTGGTCCTGGCTCTGGGCTTTCTCTGGATCTGGAAACAAAAGAAGGCTGTATCTAGAGGCAACGGGATGTTCAGCCCGGAGGACAAAGGCAGAACCAACATGTGCATGCAGGTGAGCGAGCTGACCACCCTGGAGGGCGGTCCGGATCAGACCTTCACCCAGTGACCATGTTGGAGTCAGAGATGCCCACAGTCCCATGAAGCTCAGCCAACCTGGACCTCCTGCGGGGTCCCGTCCCGCTTTCTGTGGTTTATGTAGAATCTGACCCGTTTCCAAGCCTGCATCCAATGACTCGACATCGCCTTAAAACAACAACATCAGTTATTTCAGTTTCATTCTGAAGATTCATCAACCTTCAGATTTAATCAAATTATTTTAACTGAAATCAATTTGAAGACTTTAATTGAAATAGAGGAAGGAATGGACGCTTCTGACTCTGCAACCTTGGAGGAACCTTTTTTATTTCCCTGCTTCATCCTCATGAAGCCAAAGTTAGGATGGGAAACAGAACTTTTTTCCCAGTCCTTCTTCTCTTCATCTGCAGGATTTCCTACAAATTTCCCTTAATGTTGGCGGCTGACCCTTTTTCAGTCATTTATTGTTTTTACCTGAAGCTCATCTAACACTCATTGTTTCCCACCTTTGGTTGAATGTTTGGGGGAGGGGGGTCTAGTTAGAGAGCTGGGTGATTGTGTGCTGGAGAGGCCGCTGGTTCCAAACCCAGACTGCAACTCTGGGTCCCTGAGCAGGACCCTTAACCCCAGGCGACTTAACGCAGAGGAAACATTCCCCTGCGGATCAATCTCTTTGCTATTTGCTCTGTACGAAGCTAAAGCAGAACCAGAACCTCGTTCCAAGTTGTTTT
>NW_015152355.1:0-1785 GCF_000732505.1 Cyprinodon variegatus
CCTGTCAGCGACCGTTCCTGCTATCTGAAGACAGTTACAGAACTGCTATGATGCTGCGCATCTGGCATGCCCTGCGGGCGACCGAGCGAGTTCACGTGACAGAGGAAGAGAGAGAGGCTGGTCGTTTGTGCGCAAGGAGGTCGGTCATTTCGGGGCATTGTTTCAGTCGTTTTTAATGGCTCAGGTTTTCAAAAGATCATTTCAAAACCGACCTCAGTAAAATCTTAATATCAATAATAATAATTTTAAAAAAAAGTTTAAAAAGGGTATTTTCGTTGATAAAGGGCAAACTTCCTAGTGCTTTAGCACCACCTAGTGTCTATGTGTGCACGCCCCTGAATTACAATGTTTTCCTTGATAGGCGCTGAATCAATATGACCTTTGGTAACGTTAGTCTACTTTACAAGGAACAAACGTCAGGCCTAACTAACATCATAGTTAGAGAAATAACGTTCTGCAACCTGATTTTTATCATCTCAAAATCAGCATTGCAGCTATGCTAGCAACATTGTGCTTTCATTATGATTTAATTTCTCTATAGATAGTTAATCAGTGTTTCCCTGTTTCATCCTGTGTCTCCTCTCCCCATCACCCCTGGCTCCCTCGCTTTGCCCCATTTGGTTTTCAAATCAGTCTCAGTCGCTCTCGCGTCATCTCGTGCTGCATTCACTGCAGTCCGACATTGGAAATTAGTAATTCTCAAACTATCCATCATTTATAAGCGTCTCTACCCCTTCCGCCAACTGGGGTGGCAGCAGGGGTGGCAAGGCTTTAATTTAGGGGGGCATTTGCCACCCTATGCCACCCCAGTAGATCCGCCTATGTCCAGCTTTGATTGTTGGGGAAGCTGATAAATGGAAGCTGCCTTCCTCAGCTCAGGATCACATGATGGGAATGAGCTGGTTATAAATCCCTCTGATGCTGGTTCTGGTACCAGGTCACCATGAGCTCAGGAAGAAGCAGAAACACTGAGCGGTTTGAGCAGAACCTTCATTTATTGTGAAACACTGATAGAAAGCAAAGCAATGAACCCAGATTACACAGAAACATCAGAAACATGGGATTATTGTTCCAGTCGCACCTCCATAGACAATCAGATGGACTTCTCCTTCATAAGGTCAGGTTCATCATCCAGCTTTATCCCCATAGAAACATCTACCTTCACGTTAAACACCTCCTTCCTTCATGGTGGACGACAAAGTTTATGAGACATGATGAGATTCAGAGCTCCAGAAAAAAAAGAACCAAGCTGTGATATGACCAGCAGATGGCATCACATGATGGGACCATCAGGATGGAGAAGCTGATCCACGGTTCAGACTGAGGATCAGTAGTTCTAGAGATCAGAACCAACCTTCAGTGCATGTTCAGACCGGTTCTGGGTTCAAAGGTCGGAACAGGGAGCAGATCTGAACGGGAAGAGGAGAGAGAGATGGACTATAGAGATGGAAACCCTAGAGGTAGATCAACCAGATAGGCTAAGCATGGGTACATTTAGCTGGATCTGTATATCTATGTTCATATTCTACAAAAACAAGCAGGATGGGATTTTAAACCAGTTCTAACTGGTTCCTACCTCTGGCCTTCCTCTTGTAGTAGATGAATCCAGCCAGAGACAGAACCAGACCCAGGATCAGTCCTGAAGCTCCGATGGCCAGCTGGTTCCTCTCTGACTCTGGCATGGACGGATCTGAGGACAGGAGGAGACGGGTTGAGGACAGGAGGAGACGGGATGAGACAGGAGGAGACACAGAGGAGGAGATAGACGTTCAGTCAGGCGGCTCT
>NW_015152355.1:4909-7562 GCF_000732505.1 Cyprinodon variegatus
AACCAGAACCATCAGAACTGAACCAGAACCATCAGAACTGAGCTTCTCCACAATCTTTGTAATGTGGATCAGCAGCTTATTTGAATGACCCAGATCCTCCATAGCATCCACCCTGTCAGTCTGAAACCATGAACTGCTGACTCCTACAAGTCTGCTCAGATGCATGCTGGGTAAAGAGGGAGGGGCCAGAACAACAGCCAGGGACTTTGTCCGTTCTCAGTTTGCTGTTCTAGTGAACTGGAACAGCATTAGGGCTGAGGATGACGTTGCACGAGGACACGAGAATGCACAAGTACACAGATTGAAAAAACAGCCTCTGATTCTGTCCGTCAGCTTATCCACTCTAAGCCCCACCCACTTTCCCACCACCTGTCTTAGTTTCATCAGCTGGGTTCATTGGAGCCAACGGAAGGTGTGATGTCAGAGTAGAGGGACAGACTCCATCTCCTGCTGAGCTCACCATATGGACAGAACCGGTCTGAACCAGAACCTGGACCCACCTGGGTGTGTACTCCATTTTAGAGTGGACCTGATAGAGCCATCCCCCATCAGGAAGCTCCTCTGTGGAAGTGACATCAGCGGTGACCTCCTGTCCGTCTCTGAGCCAGCTCACTCTGATAGGTTTGGGGTAGAAGCCATAGACGCTGCAGGTCAGCAGGGCAGGATGGCCGCCAGCAGGCAGCTTTATGGACCTCAGGGTCACAGACGGCCTGACTGGAACATCAGGATGAGGGTTAGAATCATTGATTAGCTTCTTCAGTGTTGGATCCTTCAAGTCATCTGGTGCGTTTGACATTTGAACACATCACAAGTCATAACCGGCAATGGATGCATAACTGCCTTATAGGTATCAATAATTATCATTGGTAGTTCTAAATAGGGTTCGAGTATTTCCCTATATAATACCGATGCTAGTAACACCACATACTAACGTGTCTTCAACTTTCTTTATAAAGTAATGCAGCTTTATTTCAAAAAGGCTTTAAACAATAATGTAACATCATATTTTTCTACATTAGATCACTGGAATAGGACTAGAGAGTCCCTTTCAGATACGGTAACCAGACGTCCCTGATTTCTGGGGACAGTCCCCGTTTTGGACCACCAGTCTAACCTGGCTAAAACTGTCCCTGGAAATGTCCCAGATCTTACTTGTTTATGAATGAGGGTGGAAAGTGTTGTTTGTAGGCTGTTATTACGGTAGAAACTGCGTGTGGGCAGGCTGTGCGCAGTTATAGCTGTACTTTTTTTGGAATTACTGAGAATCTTCACCAGCACTTAGAACTAAGCATAGACTTGCAGGGTTAGATCTACTTTTCTACCACTCAGGTTGAATCTATGGAAGTTCCTCATTATAAAAAATAAGAGGCAGTAGAAGGAAAACTGAATGAGACAAGATCTGCGCGATCTGAGAATGAAGGAGGAAGAGATGACCGCCTGTTTCTATTTTCCACCTGAGCCGAGGAAAATAGAAACACTGATGGAAAGATCAGTTAAAGGGAAGGAAGAAAAATCTACTCAGAAGCGTCGACTGAATGACCAGATGGCACTAATAACCACTATTGATTGATTCATTTGATTAATCTTAGGAAATAGGAGAGGCACATTCCTGGATTTTACACCTGATTTTTGTTGTTTAAATAATAATAAATATGTAAAAATGGATGACAGCGTCACTATCCCAGATTACTATATTAATTTTGATGACATGTATTTATTTTGAGCTAGTGGAAATGTCCCCAGATTGGATTTTTGGGTAATCTGCTCACAATACTTGCAGATGAAGTCGCACATGTCTGCTAGTTATTAGCTCCACTGTCTTATTAAACAAAGCACTTAGATTTATGATCAGTTTGTCTTCAGACAATTTTTATCAAGTGGGAATGCTTAAGCAATTAAACAAATTTGGTATCAAAACGTTCAGCTTGTTCAGGAGAATGATGCTATATCTTTTGGTAAAGATATTTTTTGTATTTTTCGCGATATTCAGCTTTTTCTGCGATTTTTGGCCCCATTTGAAATGCATGTAGAATTCTCAGATTTCAGCAAAATTCAGGTAAAGCTTCAACATCTTTGCCCTTTAACTATTTCAGCATACTTTCAGCTAGAAACACCATTCAACTTTTAAAATGTTTCCGTATCTTTCTGCTATTACTCTTTAACTCGGCTTTCAGCTAACTTTTATAGTTTTACTTCAGTGAAGCTTCAAACTTTAAAAGAAGTTTTAAAGATTTTCAGATTTATAATGGAAGTCTATAGACGGAATTCTTCAACTGCTAGAGTGCGTGCTCTAGCTTTTGAGCTGTTCTGGTTTTTCGGAACAAATTCTTCTCACTCCCTAATTTTTCACTCAATTGAAATAAATTTTACATCAAAACGCAGGGATTTTTGTCAGGATTCAGGAAATGTAACCCTCATTTGTGTGAGATTTAGAGTTTTCCGACAGTTTGGCCCAGACCGCGAAGAAGTCCACACTTCCCCAATAGAAATCTAATGAGAGACTTTCCAAAAATCGCAGACAAAATCCAAAACGATACATATTTTCGTATCGCTCCCATTTATTAACTATTTGATGTACTAACATGAAACTTGGTATACAACATCTTTAGAACCTTCTAGCACTGACATTGACGGAATTTCTTCAATATCATTT
>NW_015152355.1:10947-19882 GCF_000732505.1 Cyprinodon variegatus
CATCTTCCTCAACATTTTACTTCCCATCCTTAAGCTACTACTTTTTTCTTCAACCAGATAAGATTAAAGTTTTTCTTTTTTCTTTTCCGATTCAGCTAATATTATACTTTTCAGCCTATGTTGTGAACTTTGGCTTCATTCTGCTCTCTTTCTGGACAGGAATTAAGCTTTTCTGTTTGCTGCTAATTCATAACATGCCTGACATGTTTCTGAAAAGTAGGTGCCCCCTCTTCAAAATTTCTTTAGAACTTTTTCTAGAAACTTGGGAGACATTATATTAAGACCCTTCTAGTGTCCACATTGAAGACATTTTTTGATATCATGTATGGTTTGGCTGTGAAGCTTTTAAGATGAGTTTGTTTCTGCCATTTTACTGCCAAATGATTCTACCCTACAAAATCCTCAGTTGATTCAATTGTTTTCTGCAGTTTGAAGTTTCTGATGACTTCCTATCACATTTTCATATGTTCCTCAGCTAATTTGTGCTTCTTTTCCTTCTCACAGTTTCTTTAGCTAATTTTTCTTTTTTCATTCAGCAAAAAAAGCATTCCCACTTTGCTGTTTCTGTGAAACAGCCTTTTCTAGTTCCATCTGGGATCTACTTGTAAGATTTGTAGGGTCTAAATGACCTGTGTTCTTGGAGGTTTTCTGTCCTGTTTGGTATTTTTCATCTGTTGACATTTTAAAGTGCATGTTAGGATGATTTTCTATAGTTAATGTGCAGTCTGCTCTATCTGAGCAACTATTTTTGTTGTTTGTTCAAAACCTGATAAATACCATATGGTCAGTTCAGCTGCACTATAACTACCTCCAGTGATTATTACATATTTCAGTTAATGTTTGGAGTAAGAATGTGATTTTGTTGCAGGAAAATCTGTTGCTAACCTTCAGATCTGAAGCCTCAGAAATCTGTTTCTTATTTTGCCTGTGACTATTTAAAACAAGGAAATTACTTTATTCCCCAGTTTTATAAAGTCCATTGAGAAGTGAGAAGCTTTTTTTTTCTGTAGTCTAAAGAAGGATTTTTTTTTTGTTGTTGCCTCAAACAGACAATAATGGCATAAACTCACCTGATTTATTTAAAATATTTCTGTACCAGACCCCAGCATTGGGCAGACAGACCCTTTCCCTCTCTGCTCGCCTCCTCTTCAGAACTTCAGGTTGGCTATTTAAGCTGTGAGCCTGTCTCAGACCAAACTGGGTGTATCCAACATAAAGCCCCACATTGCTGTCAAATCTGAGAAACTCCACCTTGTTGTAAATGTAGGAGTAGATGTACTGGATGTCCTTCAGCTCAGTGGAGTTAAACAGACAGTGGAACTCTGAATGGACTACAAAACCACCTGGAAGAGAAGGAATGTAGATTTTCTGGTTAATAAAAAACATTTGAAAATAAATGATAATAATAACTAGGCTTAACAGCACAGCAGTTTTAGATTCCCTTTGCCTTTCCAACATGCCATAAAACCTGTTTTATAGAGCAGTTTGTCACAGTAACGATGACAAGATTGAAATCGAAAAATTAAAAATGACTCAGACGTTTACCGGATTTGCATTCAGTTCCTAGAATTTGTTTTCTTGATCTTTTATTAGATAAATAACCTGAACAATATAGAACAGTTGGCTGTATAGATCCTGAAGCCATCCGCTTACTTTTAGTATGCTGGTATTTTGTTAAATAAAAATACATAATTCTTCAGGCCAATAATATGCATAAATCTAGACCTGCATGTCGTTTTTTTATCTAGCTGTTTTCTGGGTAAACTGAAACACTGCCAAGGTTGAAATCTAGACAAGTCATTTTACCTTTGATCTTGAATTGAGCTGGTAAGTGAGACACTTTCCCAAAATAAGAAAACAGAACTGCATAATATTATTTAATTACGGGTACTTAAGATTTTTTTCTAATTTTTTTTAAGCAAGTTTTTGGATTTTTTTAATACTTTAAATGCATAGTTTCCCTTCTTTGTTGTACCGGGGATTCTAAATAAACCTTTACCAGCATTCATTGCATTCTTCCTGAAATTATGGACTAACTTCCTCATGCTAAAGACATACAGATATGTTTTCACTTGGTTATTTCATGGAGTCAAGTTTTTCAGTGTAGTTCTCATGTGTTCCCTCTGCTAAGTAAAGGTGCATACATTTAATATGAGTAATTTAACTTACCGTTTGGATTAATAAAGTACTTTTGAATTGAATTACGTGGAATTATTTTATATTGGAATTCCCTTGAGGCATGAAGGTACAACCACAAGCTCTTCCATCAGTGCATTTAAAATGAGTTGGATTATCTTAATACGTTTATTGGCCTAAACTTAAATACCTTCTAAAGTGCGTAACTCTACATCAAATCCCACAACCGGACTGATGACGAAGATCTAAGTTGTAACACAGACTGTGTATCTACCATTTACAAATAGAAACAGACAAACCCTTTACTGTCACTTATTATCTTCATTTCTTTTTTTTTATCAGGTTTAATTTTAGATCATGTCATTCAGAGTCTCCACTGGGTTTTGATTAGACACTCCTTACAAGTTAGATCCATAATGCCACAGAGTGAGAAGGTTAGCTGTGGTGTAACTAGATATATGTATATAAACATCCCACAAAAGTCATCATTTTTTTATCTTTCATTTTGTTTCCAGAAAATAACCTCAACACCCCCTTAAATTCCACAAGAACAAGATTGAATGTTCCTACCTACTATCTCGATGGGGATAAAGACAAGGAGAACTCGTAGAAGAGACATTATCGTTCCCCGCCTTGGAACACTTGACTGGTATGATTTAGCTTGTTAGAGCTTGAAAAACAGAAAAACTGATCACATGACTGCTGTGGCATCTGATACCTGCGTCATTAAAAAAAGAAAAAAACTTCCTTTTTTAAACTGAAAATACTATTTGTAGTTGGGTAAACCTGAAAAACTGAGGACCTGATCTTCAAACATTCAGAATAAGGGATCCTAAATTGCACATTTATGTTTTTTGTAGTAGCAGATGTCCTAAATGCCCATGTTGAGGGTGATGCAGAAAGAGAGCTGAACAGACCGGTTTGGTAACATCCATTAAATGAGCAGATTGCGTACAGGCAGCTCAGAGTGGCTGTAAAGGAAAGATGAGGTTTCAAATAATAATTATACCTCCATATCAGCCGATTACTCCAGTCTTTGTTCTGTCCCACATATATACTCTACCTTTGCAGTTCCTCAGTGCTGCTCCTTGTTGTTACTCTGCCACTCGTGTTTTTTTGCCTGGCATCGCCCGGTTTTTGGTTTTGTGTATTTTGTTCCTGGATTTGTGTTTCTGTTGCCGTCTTCAATAAATCAGCAAAACTCATCTCTACATTTGGGTTGTCAACGATCCTCCACCCTACCCTGACAATATCAGCAAAATCAAGCCCCGACGCATTTAAATTCAGTTTGATTTACCAAATTATCTATTAAGAGATTCAAATTACAGCCATTAGAGTCACATTTTGGCCCAAAATATAATCTGTGCATCTTCAAAATAATACATGGTTGTGTTGTGATTGGAATACATGTGCTCTACTAGGCCCATAGAATATGCAAAGGAGACACCAGTTTGGACGCTCTGCTCTGGATGCTTTGACAATCAGGATGTTCTGTGCTCTTGATTTTCAATGCTGTGGATGCTCTACGCTCTTGACGCTTGACACTGTTGATGCTCGGCGCTCTTGATGCTCGATGCTCTAGATGCTTTGACGTCCCTGGATGCTCGGCGCTCTGGATGCTTAGAGGCTCTTGATGCTGGACACTCTTGATGCTCTGGATGATTCGACACCTTGGATGCTTGACACTCTGGATGCTTAGAGGCTCTTGATCCTCAACACTTGTGATGCCTTGGATGCTTTGACACCCTGGATGCTCGGCACTCTGGATGCTTAGAGGCTCTTGATGTTCGGTACTCTAGATGCTAGACGCTCTGGACGCTCGGTGCACTGTTTTTTTTTTTACCTGCTCTGTTCTGTAGCTTCAAGCTAGAGAGCAGTTTGGCTTTATTTAATTTATGAGTTAAATATCATCAGTTCATCAGGATTATAATCCTATTAAAATGTCCAGACCTCCAGCATACCAACGGGAGGCAGTTCTGGAAATCCCAGCTGAAAGCTCTCTGCTGCAGCCATCCTGTGGGAGATTTCCTGCTGCTGTTTGTAGCAGCTGGAAGTGAATAGAAAGAGCTTTGAAGGTTTGTGTTAAAAACTGCAAGAACCTTAATATAGAATCCAATATTTTTCATCAGCAGGTTTTAACATTTCTAGTTAAAGCTGAGGTACCCACGTTATGTTCTTCAATTTAAAAACCTATTGTAAAAGTAATAATTTCAGAAAAAAAAATGTATCTGCACCTTAGAATTATTTTGGTAAAACTGAGACTAAGTCGTGGTGTCAAGCCCTGCAGCTCCATCAACCGACTTTAGAGAAAAGTTGAACTAAAATGTAATTTTGATTCAGCCTTATACACAGAGCCAGTCTACCTGGTTACTGATGACATCACTTAAACCAAGCCCCTTGATTGGCTGGTAGGAAGCCAAGGTTAGCAACCAGGTGCTGCTACACCTCAGATGACAGACCTCAGCTGATGGAGAATATGGAGCTGTTTTTTCTCCTCTGTCTGGTTCTCTGTGTTTCATCTGATGGTAAAGATCTGATCTACTCAAATACTTATTTTGGTCACAATGATTACCTGCTTTAAATGTACGGTTTTTGTTCTCTTGTCAGGTCTACATGACAGTTTCAGGTTTATTGCGTGTACAGACACTGAAGGGTTCAACATGATAACACTGGATGATGAAGAAGTTTGGCACGCTGACTTTATCCAACAAAAAGGAGTTGATACCATGCCAGACTTTGTCAGCCATCCAAGCACTGAGGGATTATTTGAGCAATCTGTAGGTCAACAAGAACTCTGCAAATATAACCTGAAGAGGATCCGTAAGGGTTTGAAGGACATTCCTGATGCATTCGGTGAGAATCAATCATCTCCACCTTCTTGCAGCTGTTAGAGAACTTTGATCAGACAGACTGCTAATGTTTGGGAGTCAAAGAAGTTCAGACAGGATTGTAACAAAAATGAGACTGAGGATAAAAGTGATACTGAGATGTTTCAGACATTTGGATCAATGGTTACTGCTTTAGTTTAGGTTGGTGCTCTGCTGCAGTCTCTCTGGGTTTCATGATGGTTAATGTTTGCCGTGATCATGTCTGGACACAGATGCTCCCTCCGCCCTGGTCTACAACGCTAACAGTGTGGAGCTAGAAGAGAAGAACATCCTGATCTGTCATGTCTCTGGTTTCTATCCTGCTCCTGTAAACGTCTCCTGGACCAAGAACAACCAGAAGGTGACTGAAGGAACCAGCATCAACGTTCCCTTTCCCAACAAGGACAGCACCTTCACCCAGATCTCCAGACTGGACTTCATCCCTCAGCTGGGAGACGTCTACAGCTGCTCAGTGGAGCATCCAGCCCTACAGGAACCACTGAGCACAATATGGGGTGAGGAACCTTGATCTGTCACCATGTTACACCTGAAGGACCAGTAAACTGGCTGACTCATGTCTCTGTCTGCAGAAGTGGAGCTGGACAGTCCTCAGCCCAGTATTGGACCAGCTGTGTTCTGTGGCGTCGGTCTGACGGTGGGTCTTCTTGGTGTGACCGTTGGAACCTTCTTCCTGATCAAAGGGAACGAGCTGATTGGTCGAAGCTGATGGGTCCAAAGACCTGCCAGTCTTCTGCTGTACCAGTGAAAGGATCAGGACCTAGTTCTGACCCAAACACTGCTCCCCCCATGGTGGATTCTTCTGTTACCTCCTCAGATTCTCTCAGGCCTTCTTTAGGACCCATGGTTAATGTGAACACTATAATCTTTAAATATAAGTTTCTGGATGTTCTGGAACATGTTTCTCTGAAATGCCTCAAAAAGTCCAACTGATGTAATCTTATTTAAAGACAATGAAGGTGCTTTCTTTGGTTTAGTGATTAAATCAACTTCTCTGCTGTCAGACTGCTAAACACTTTATAAATAAATGGGTATTGAAAGCATGTTCTTGATGGACGTCTAAGGTTGTGTTCTAGATGTTCTATAGGAAACTCTTTTGATTTTGACCACAGTAAAGATTTAAATATAGAGTGTTTATATAAAGATTTTACTCCGTTGTTATAATCCCAGCTTCCTGTGTACCTGCATGTCTCCATATGTTTCTCACTGTGCTGCTTTTACACCTGAGCACTAATGAAGAACCAAATACATCTCTATCCTAATCCATATAAACATGTTAATTAATCAGTCAGGTATACTTGCTTATCTGACTTGGTGTTGTGAATTAAAGGTGTAAATAATGAATGGTAAATAGTAGTTATCCATGTAAGGTCAGGTTTTGAGTTAACTATCTAAATGATTACTCAGGGAAACCAACCAGAAGAAGCCCCCCCCGCTGGTAAATGTTTGAGGGGTTTAAAAAATGAAGAGTGGATTCTACCTTCCTAAACAGTTGGATCTGTTTATGTTATATATTCAGAAACACATTTAGACGGGTATTCAGACTGAATTAAAACAACAAAAACAGAATAATGTCTAAAATGTTTGAAATCCCAGACGTCACCAGGTTATAAAGAAATGAAAGAGGAAGCTGGACTGAGAAACACACAAAAACACTTTGGTTAGGAGTCTCCAGATGAACCTGTAGCAAATTGATTTCAACAAAATAAAAGCTAAATTTCGTATTGCTGTAGCTGACCCAGCCATCTATTCATATAATTAGACATTTCAGAACCTTGGAGAGGTGAAGTTTGCAGAGCTCCTGAACTTCCCCAACATGAAGAACTGGAGCAGCACGGTCAGACACTGAGAACTGCTCCACCTATTCAACCAGAAACTGATGGAACAGAACCTGCAACTAAAATGCAGAATTTCCCACAATTCCCACCAAAGAACATAAACATGGAAGTGTTGACCTTCCTGAATAAGAAGACAGAAATCTGCCCCCACAGGTGGGTTTCTCTGAGAATCTCTGCCCCTGCTGCAGAAAGAAGCTTCCAAAGATTGAACTCATTAAAACCTACCAGAGATCTGCTGTGATGCAAAAACGCCTGAGTTTACTTTACATCATAAGCATCAATCATGTGATGTCATATGATGATGTCACAGATCACTTTTCTAGGAGAGTAAAACTGTTGCAGGAGGGGGGTGCAGTATTAAAAAAGCCCAGTAGAGGTCTCTGTAAAATCTTTTTTAGTGACAGTTGTTTATATGCCAGGCTTTGGCAAAGTGGATCATGGAGGGCCGCTGTGCTGTAAAAATGAATGATTCTCTGGGGAGAATGTTACTATGACAACAGAAACAAAGGTTGCAGAAACTCTCTTTGTGAAATGGAAAACTCAGTTTGCCATATTTCAGGTTTAGAAAACTGAGTTTTCATGAAACGGAGCCCTGGAAGGCAACCATGATGGGAGCAACACTCCTGCATGGGATGTACCACCGACAGATAACTGAAGAGGCTGATATGATCAAATCCTACCAATGACTGGGACTTCCGGTGTCATGGCGACTAACATGGCAGCATAGAAAAGAGGTCCTGCATCGCTATATATAAAAGCCCCCTTAATCCAATGTGTTAACGTGTGAAAAGTATTCTCTTTCAAGAAGAATGAGTGGGGATAAAAACAAGAAGGGACGAGTCCAGCCTCGGAACTTAGAAATGCGACACGAAAGCAAAGCTGGCCGAACACAACCAGACGAGGAAGGAGAAAAGATGGCGGATGAGGCCTTGCCTGCTACAATTAGCTCACTAAAAAAGGTGGTGAGTGAAGTAATGGCGGATGGCATGCGGGACCTCAAATCAGAAGTGATGAAGGAGTTAGCGCAAGTGAGAATAAGCTTAAAGGAGGAAATTAAAATCTTATTGAGCGAGCTGACGAACGAAATAAATCAACAGGTTAACGCCGCTATCAACAAGACTGAGGAGATGGGTAAGCGTCTTGGAGAAATGGAAGAAAGCATGACGGAGAAAGAGAGATGGGACATTGGAGCGAGAGATGCTATCGTCCAGCTGCTAAATGACCAGAAATTACTTGTAGGAAAGATCATGGACCTGGAGGGACGCTCACGCCGGAATAATTTACGGATATACGGAATCCCTGAAAATGCGGAAGGTACCTCAATGCAGAGGTACGTGGAAAACATGCTTATAACTGAACTCGGGAACGATATAGATTTGGGCAGTGAGAAGAACCTGGGGATAGAGAGAGCCCATAGGGCGCTGGGTGCGCAGCCTCCGGCCGGGGCTCCACCTACATCCACAGTGGTACGCTTCCTGAAATTCAACGTCAAAGAACAAATTCTACGCGCGGCGTGGAAGAAACCAATATATATACAAGAAAAACGCATATTCTTTGACCACGACTATGCGGAAAACATACAGCTGAAGAGAAGAGAGTATACCCCGGTTAAGAAAGTGCTGAAAGAAAATGCTATCCGGTTCCAAACACCGCTGGCCAAAATGCGCGTACACTTTAGCTCCGGCACGGTCATCTATAACAACGCGGAGGAGGCTGCGCTGGACCTGAGAAGACGTGGATTCACAGTGGGACCGGTGTCTGCAAACAGATCCAAAACCATTACAGCGGAGATGATCAACAAACTTCTGCCCACGGATATGGTGGGATCGCGACGTGTGGGGAGCGTGCCAGGCCTGCGAGAGAGCGCACGAGAAAAACTGAAGGTATTCCAGCGGTCAGGCGGAGAGGACGTCGCTATGGACGAATAACTCTACTTATCCTAACCGAAGAAACATTTGATCACCTCACAGCGAGAGCTCCAGACCAACTAAATATTATCATTCAGAGTGTCACGGGGTGGCCGGCTTTGCACAGGAGTATGGTGAGGACTGTGAACTCCCTTTATAACTGGAGTGA
>NW_015152355.1:21020-23789 GCF_000732505.1 Cyprinodon variegatus
CAAAAATACAAAAGGCATCATCGACAAATGTTACAGAAATCTAACATGTATGAACAGGAACTCAACTGATTATATCAGACAACGATGGGAAAAGGAAGCAGAAGTACTAATTTCTCCTGAGGCTTGGATGCAGGTCTGGAGGAACGCTCTGTCCACCACAAATTATTTAACATGGCGCAATTTCTGCTGGAAAAATCTAATCAGATTTTTTATTACACCAAAGCAGAGATCAAGGCTGGGAGGTATACAGTCCGCTTGCTGGAGGGGGTGCGGTGTGGTCTCAGCAGGTTACTTCCATGTGTTTTGGGATTGTTCGGAGTTGAGGACTTTCTGGGAGGACGTTAACCGATTAATCTATGAAATTATGGGTATTTCCTTGGTCTTGTCGTTTCCTGCTATGTACCTTGGAATACGTCCTGGGGGACTTAATAATGAGGATATATACTTGTTGAAGATATTTATGGTTGCAAGCAAGAAAGCGATTACTAAATGTTGGCTCCAGCCCAGACCCCCTAACCTGAAGCTTCTAGTAAATATTATAAAAATTGACTTTTACAATACGACTCAAGAAGGAGAAAGGAGAGAGACTTTGGGAAAGATGGGATTATTTTATTGCCAAAGGTGTGTAACACAGTTAACTTGTGTGAATTCACAGTACGTGGACAGACACCTGGGAGTTTTTTTTTTTTTTTCTATCTATGTTAGAAGAAGATATACAATGTGATATCTAAAGAACTGTAATGGTCATCAGCAAGACTACCTGTTTGCCCTCGCCCTCGTTCTTGATTGTGTGTGTTTGTATGTTTAAAAATAAATAAAAATAAAGTTTACAAAAAAAAAAAAAAATCCTACCAATGACTGGAGAGGGCTGGGATGAAGGACATCACAGAGGCACTGATCATGGCAGCACAGGAGCAGTAGAGACCCAGATCTACCACAGTAGATCCCAGGGTTAGGCTGTGGAAAGAGGAAACAATACAGCATCTCCCAGCAGCATGGAAGATACTGGCAAACAAGGTGGTGAAGATTGACAGAGCTCCTGATGGACTACCAGATAAAAGCAGAATAAATGGCTGTGGTTGACCAAGCAGACATTGTCAACATAGATCAGCAGCAGAGGAAGGCGGCAGTTTTTTCTGTGTTTATTATGTATAACTGCTTTGAATTATAGGCAGAAATGAACTCCAGTTACTAAAACAACCTCCTGAAATGGCCAAATCAGATCATCTTAATCTACAGTCAGGGAAGAAAGAATTTATGTGTGGATGTTATTTAACAATGCTTTAGCAGACACTTTTATCCAAAGCGACTAGTATACCCAATGTTCCAGTTATCATCAATATGTTCTCTAGAGGAAAATCTCTGGTTAGAATGAGTGGTGACAGCAGAGGAAGAGCGGCAGGTAAGGGTGAGGATTAGACATGCTCTCTGAAGAGGTTGGTCTTTAGGAGTTTCCCATAGATAGAGACATTGCTTTCTATTTATACATTAATAAGGTTAATTAATGAATCATTCATTCTAAATAAAAATATTTCAATCAAACCCTGAAGAGCAGGATGACGGCCTTTAACCAGTCAAAATGTGACGGATGGGACTGAAGTATTCAGTCATCTGTCTGTTTTCAAACTACATTACCCATAATTCTCTAAGGCCAACTTCCATTCAGTATACTCAAAATATTATTACAAATTTCAACTTCCATTCAATATATTTAGACTCATTTCTATTAATTTCCTAAAGGTATTAGAGAGAGAGAGAGACTCTCTAATCTAACCTTCCTAAATGAGCTGATTTTTTTAAGCATTTTAGCATCTCCATTTATTTTTCCAGAAGAAAATAACTATTCATAGTAGTAAATTATAACTATTCAATAAAAAATCAGGGCTGACTATTATTTGATTATTCAAATTCAAAATTCAGTTGATTTTAATCACTAATTTAATATTTAATGATAAATGTCGTGTCACCATTTATTCACAGCCTTTGGTTGAGCTTTTATTGGTGATAGGGGAACATTTAACACGTTACGCAGGGATTTTAATGCACTGACAATCCAGAACTTAATAAAATAAAACATGTAAAACTCAAATTGTCAAAAAAAAAATGGAGAATTGTTTTTTTTATATATATCTAAGAAAAAACATCCTATTTAAACAGATCTAAGCAGAGGAACAATGAGAGAGAAATATNTTGCTGCAGTCTGCAGTCTGACCGCTAGATGTCGCTAAAAATTACACACTGTAGCTTTAATGTTTAAGGATAAATGTCACCATTTATTCTCACCCTTTGGTTGAGCCTTTATTGGTGATAGGGGAATATTTAACACGTTACGCAGGAATTTTAATGCACTGACAATCCAGAACTTAATAAAATAAAACATGTAAAACTCAAATTGTCAAAAAAAAATGGAGAATTGATTTTTTTTATATATCTAAGAAAAAACATCCTATTTAAACAGATCTAAGCAGAGGAGCAATGAGAGAGAAATATTTCATGCTTCTTTTCATCAGAATATTTATCAAAAGATCTAAAGTAGAATAAAGAAATGTTCTTTCTAGATCTAATGTAGAAAATCCTTTGGTAGAAATGGAAGGAAGCAGATGGTAGATGGTGTCGGTCAGCCATAGTTTGCATCATGGACATAGATGATGTTAGGAGCAGGCTGGGCTCCTCATCAGGGTGGGACAGATGAAGCACTGCAGACCAGTCCTACTGGGAGCTCCCACTGGGAGCTCTGGTTTCTCCTTCAGGTAGTTTTCATCTGCAGCC
>NW_015152355.1:24695-31630 GCF_000732505.1 Cyprinodon variegatus
GGATGGGAATCTACGTTGCATTTGACGCACCGCTAAAAGATGAATCGACAGATTCCAAGGGGCTCTTGGTGATCGCACTACAACAGCTGCTTTGGAAAAATACACCTTTACTTATTTTTTTAGAATTTTTTTGTTCTTATTCAGCATTAATATCATCCTATTTTACTTCATAAAGAACTTCCATCTACCTAGCATCTCTGTGTACTTCATTCACAAAAAGGTGTATTTTTTCCAAACCAGCTATTGTAGTATGATCACCAGAAGTTCCTAGTTCTGTGTGGTGATTTTTGAGAGTCTGCACTGTATAATCACAGAGCTGTTGATTAAAATAGGATGATATTAATGCTTAATAATAACAAAAAAATTCCCCATGTCCCCTGGGGGGCTCCGTAAAAACCAGTCAGCCCCCCCCCCATGGGCTGTTCTAAAGAAATGCACTTGCAAGCTAGCTACATCATGTGTGATGTTGCTGTAAAACCCTCACAGGGGGTTAACGTAGAATTAGCCCTTCACAGGTCTCCTGGATTGTTTTTTTCAGATAAAAGTATTGACTACTGACCATAATGACTTCTTAGACTGTGAACCACATGAAAACTGATCATTTTACTTTAGTATATTTTTTTTTCTGTATAAATGTGGTAAAAATCATTTAAATTACGGTGATTACATGATTTATTTCCAATTGAAGTAATTTCTCTGCACATTTGTGTGCATGCTGGTTTTTTTTACATAGTAGCAGAACCTGCTGTTCCAGCGGAGCGGTCCGTTGTACGGACTGGACTAGACTCCACCAGAGATGTTGATGCAGGATGTTCCCAATGGGAATGCCATCCACTTCCCTGGAGGGTGGTAGGAAAAAAAAAAAAGGAAAACTTAAGGATTTTTCTTCCCTTTCTTTCTGCGGATTCCTAATATTTTTTCTGAGATCTCAGACAATTTTTGTTGTCACTTAGTTTTATTTTTTTGATCGGATCCTATAAAAAGAACTTGATGCATCAGATTTATTTAAGTTCAACTGAAATGGACCATTTATTTTCTGGACCCTGGATTGTCAGTTATTATTGAAACACAGTGAATGTTAAAAGTGAACAAACTGAATTTAAGTTGTATTGAGCCAATGTTCTATTTTAGGAAAATTGTCAAAGATTTTTGAAAATATATTATAGAAGTTATTTAATCCCAGCTGTTGTCAGCGTCTCATTTTGGTTGGAAAAATCTTTCACTCGGTGCCGATCTCCTTACGAATCTAAATTTAACTCAAGTGAGAAGGTTTATGATGTTTTTTTAAGACTTTGGAGATAACGCTGATTGATAAGTTGATATTTGTTTATTATTATTTTTTTTTTTATTCTTTATTCTACTCAGATAAAAAAAAGGGGAACACACTCAAACAGGACTGCAGAGGAATGATAAAGAAACATTTGGGTTTATTTTATGTTTAACAGGTTTACCTCAAATATTATGCTATTAAATAAAACACTGGAACTATCAGTAACCTGAAGTTATTTCTGCTCTAGTTGGAACCTGCCAGTAATAATCTAAGACAAAGAAAGATGCATAAATTATTCATAAAACAGCACCTCTGGTTATGTTTAACCCTGTATCAGCACACTAACCCCCCCTATAGGTTCGGTTTTTGTCCTCCTCAGCCTGCAGGAGGTGACTTTCCTCTGGTCGTTTCTCGCTCACACCGTAGATAAAAGCTTTTTAACTTCTGTTTCACTGTTTTCTCCCAGAAATGGATCCAATTAAGCTCAAACTTTCAACACTGGTTCTTCAATTCAAATCACACTTTCAATAGTTTAGGAAAAAACAAAAGGAATGTCTTTGTAAAATATATTGATTTAAAGTTTTCCTCGTGCTATATGCTGCTCCATAGCAGAAAATCTACTGGAAGCAAGGCTGTAACTCTGTGATGAAAGCTGGTGGGGGCGCTCTGAAGGCGGGGGCGCTCTGAGGGCGGGGGCGCTCTAAGGTATGGACACAATTTTAGTTTCATTCAATCATCCATCCAGAAAAATTAGGATGGATTGGATGTTTTCCCTTTCAGCTACATCAGTAATTATCCTCCTTCAAAAGCGGCAAAATCAAATTTAGAAAATTCTCCCACATATTATTTAGATCCAATATCTATGTATTGAAATTATTGGTGGGACATGTCCACACCAGTCCTATCGAAAGCTACGCCTGTGACTGGAAGCCAATGTAATGAGGCTAAAATAGAGGAAATATGATAAATTTACTTGTACCTGTTCAAAGACGCGCAGCAGCATTCTGCACACTCTAAAGCTGAGAAAGGCATGAATCAGTGATGCCCTTATAAAGTGCATTACGGTAATCCAGCTGGATTACAAACGCATTGACCACTGTTTAAAAAAAAACAGGCGAGGAAATCAGTTGAAGCGTGTGGTTATAGGGCCCGATAAAATCCGTTTTATTTTTTCCCAAATTACGCTTTTTCCGTTTTAATTTTTGCGAATTTCATTTTTTTACCCTTTACTCTTATTTCAGTCGTAAAAAGAATGTGCTTTTAATGTTAATGATTAAAATATACACAAATAAAATAGGAATGATTTTAAATTTATTGAGGTAAAAAAAAGACATTTCCTCAGTACTTTTACTGCGGGATGCAACATAACGCTGCACTCTAAGTACTAACAAAATATTACTGGTTATGAACCAATGGTTATCAATAAAAGTGCTCCATTAACTTTTTCAAGTAAAAAAATTAAATAGGACCTTTCAATTTCAGAATTATAAAGTATTTAATAAAGAATCATATTTTCCATACAGTACATTAAAGTGCATAAAAAACCAGGCAAAATACAGCAAGTACTCCTGAGTTATATGATTAAAGTGGACTTTGTCATCATGTAACTGACAAAAACTTTTGATCAAAAGTTACTTAAATAAGTATTCAAGTTGTAGGACTAATATGTTTTTGTATTTTTACGCTTCCAATCAATGGAATGTTGACAAAACTTGCAAAACAATAGTTGACCTGACATGTAAAAGTCACGAGGGAACTGCTCGGCTCTGTACTCAGGGCTTAGCTTCGCGTTTCTCAACTTTTTCGCCATTTTTTCAATATTTGATGGGGGAGGGTGAGCAGAAATGACGGAGCGGGAGGGGTTGTGTCGCCCAGATTTGCGTCCTCCGGTGTGCATTTCACCCCGACGTATGTTTTTCTCCCACACAAAAACAAATAGAAATTCCGCGTTTACACTAGATTCCACGTTATTTTGCCAATTCCATGATTCTGTCCGCGATTCCGTGTTCGCGGAAATTATAGGGCCCTATGGTTATCTAAACTGGCTGTTTGTTAAGTCAGCCAAAAAAAACTAGCAGGAACAACAACACTAAAAACACAGTGGAGAAAACAGAGATGCAAAAACATTTACATCCTGTGTCATTCTGAAATCCGCTTCATCCAGTGCAGGGAGGATTACACAGCCTCCATTATTGGAGAAACCAAACAACAACTACATAAACACATGGAGCAGCATAGGAGAGCCAGCGACTCTGAGAAAGATTCAGGTGCACCTCTAGAACAAAGGAGACACCTTTGAAGACAAGAGTGCTCGGACAGAGACAACAGATGGTTTGAAAGAGGGGTGAAGGAAGCCATCTTTGTGGGAAGAGAAAAGCCATTATTGAAGAAAGGGGGCGGGTTGAGGTTTCAGCTTCCAACAGTTACTATTCAGTCCTGGAACTGATTCCAAAGGGATTACATCAGACCTCTATCATAATTCAAAGACCAATCACAGAGCCCAGACACAAGAAAACACTCCAACCAGGAGAGAACGGTTAATACTGTTATTTCTTCACATTCTATGCCGTATGTCAGCACAAGATCCAAAGTATGAAGATGAGAATGTGTGGGACTATTCACATTTTGAACAAAGCCAATAGTGTCTAAGATAGCATTAAAGGCTGCTCTTAAGCTATCGCCTTCAATGTCAGCATGGATGTTAAAATCTCCCACTATGATGACCCTGTCAGTATTTAATACCAAATCAGAAAGGAACTCTGAAAACTCATCTAAGAATTCAGAGTAAGGACCTGGTGGACGATACAAAGTTACAAAAAGAAGAGGTTTTCTGGCCTTGAAATTTGGATGAAACTAAGGATTAAATGTTCAATTTTAAGAAAAGATAAAATTAGTTTTTCTTTATTGATGTTGTCAAATGGAAAACCAAATGATCTACAGATGATCTAAACTGTTTATTTATCCCATCTGAGGAAAATAAATGTTGTTATTTCGCTGAAATAAGTTTAAGACGCATAATAATCATCCAGTAAAATGAATTTTATCTTCAATCCTTTATGAAAAATACATAAAAAATCTCTAGAGGCATAAAAATCCTGTTTATCCTGTTTTTTGACTGACACCGTTTATTTCTTTTTAGTTATTATTACATTAATTCAATAATAAATGTAGTAAGGCCAAAAGAAAAGCTAAAAGGATAAACATCTCAGTTCCATTTTCAAATGGAAACAAAAAAAAAACTAAATAGTGAGAGTTTCAGGGTTTCTTCTGTTTTCCTTCTGTCCCAGTTTATAATGAGTTTATTTTGTTTTTACGCCTCATAAAGGCGTGAAATAGATTCTCAAAATCTGCTTTACTTGCTTTTTTGAATCAAGAACCACGTAGAGAGTATAATGTTACACTAGAGCATTCAGTGAATGTCTAAAAAAAGATCAAGTTTAGGTTATTTTAGATGGATTTTAAACATCTTAGATGAGACTAAAAACTAAGATTAATTTAAAAGATTAACCTTTTAAATAATGGGCATATTTAAGGTTTTAATAAATTGTGTTAAATCAGAAGCTTTTAGGCTGTGCTGCTGGTGTTGGCCACCAGAGGGAGCTGTTGGCTTTGCTTCAGCAGCAGGAGGAAGATGATGAAGAGTAGGGACCAGGTAGAAAGTGAAGCTGAGGTCTAGATGTTCTTCTAACCAGTCTATCTCTATGCTGGCAGGTGGTTCTGGGTTCTGGACTCTAGGATCCGGTTCTGTCAGGACTTTGAGAGCTCTGTGGGTGGGAGGGGCCTCAGCAGGCCTGACAGGAGCTGAGGATTAGGACTCCATCTCCCAGCATGCAGAGCGGCAGGCAGTGAAATCCCTAAAGAGGATTTGTGTGGATCAGAGGCAACATGCCGCTGAAGAAGGAAGGTGAGAATCTGCTCCATGTTTGCTTCTTTCTGTCTCTGACATCAGGAACTGCTTCATCTCAGCATCTTATTCCTCACTTAGATCTGCTGCAGGCTTAACATTGTGACCTCTGACCTCTGGCTGTGTTTAAACTGGGAGCGTAGAGAGTTGGTGGACAGACTGGTTAACTGGGCCCAGCAGGGGTTACTGGTGTGACCTCAGAGGGTCAGAAGGAGAGCGATGAGCGGCGGACGGCTCAGAGGTTCAGACCAGGTTTACTGTTTGGGACGCGTTCAGCTCAGCTTCTCTTTCTGTCTATACATTCTATTATTCATACATCCACTGCTAAATGTTTATATTTACAGTCTATCAATTAGAGAGAGAGTTTAAATCTACCTCAGCTGCTCAACGATCGTCTTTATCAGCATCAAGTTATTGTTCAGATGAAAGGTTCAAAGTTTCTATCTGAGGAAAAGCAGCTGATTGCATCTAGTCATTGATTCTCTCCTCCCTGGTGAGCAGATAGAGACAGGTAGATGTTTACTCCTCATCTATCCCTCATAGCAAGCATGCAGCGACAGTGGAGAAGAAAACTTTCTTTGAACAGGAAGAGACCTCCAGCAGAACCAGAACCAGGCTCAGTTTGACCATGAAGAGCAGCTAAGATAGAATTATGACCTGTTTTTCATTTTCATCAGGGCTTACTCCATATATACAGCAGTATAGACTCTATAGTAAAGAGAATTGGTCCTAGCAGTGATCCCTGTGGTACTCCACAGGTAACCCTGGAGCAGGAGGAAGATCTATCATTAACATTAACAAACTGAAATCTGTCAGAATGATCCGATCAGATCAAATGCAGCACTGAGATCTAACAGGGAGGGAAAGGTGGGGATACCTGCTCAGACAGGAAGTAGATCTTCCTTCTTCCTGTTGTCCAGCAGAAGATCAGAAATAAAATCACCTCTCATGGTGGTGTGTGTGTGTGTGTGTGTGTGTGTGTGTGTGTGTGTGTGTGTGTGTGTGTGTGTGTGTGTGTGTGTGTGTACTGTTTGATGTTACCTATTTAGGACTGTTTTTGGTTATATTTACTAACCTTCTGAGGACCAGCAGGCCTCTGAGGAACCAAAGGTTGGTCCTAATGTGGTGGATCCCCATTTTATTGTCACAGAGACAGTTTACAGGTCTGGTGTGAATTAGCTTGAGGAATATAAAATATACTGGTGGTTGATGGGACCAAACATCAGTGATGATGGGTTCCTGGCTGACACGTTTCTGGGATGTTCTCAGTTTGGGCCATAAGGACTAAGAGGACCTTCGGTTTGGTTCCTCAGCCTTCCTGAGATCTCTGATCAGGCAGGATGCACTGGGCCTTCTGCCGGTCCTTCTCCTGGTCCTTCTCCTGATCCTTCTCCTGGTCCATCTCCTGATCCTTCTCCTGGTCCATCTCCTGGTCCTTCTCCCGATCCATCTCCTGGTCCTTCTCCCGATCCATCTCCTGGTTCTTCTCCTGGTCCGTCTTCTGGTCCTTCTGCTGGTCCATCTCGTGGTCCTTATCCTGATCCATCTCCTGGTCCTTCTCCTGGTCCATCTCCTGGTCCATCTCCTGGTCCGTCTCTTGGTCCATCTCCTGGTCCTTCTCCTGGTCCTTCTCCTGGTCCTTCTCCTGGTCCATCTCCTGGTCCTTCTCCTGGTCCATCTCCTGGTCCGTCTCTTGGTCCATCTCCTGGTCCTTCTCCTGGTCCGTCTCTTGGTCCATCTCCTGGTCCTTCTCCTGGTCCG
>NW_015152355.1:31752-34861 GCF_000732505.1 Cyprinodon variegatus
TTCTCCTGGTCCGTCTCTTGGTCCATCTCCTGGTCCTTCTCCTGGTCCGTCTCTTGGTCCATCTCCTGGTCCTTCTCCTGGTCCATCTCCTGGTCCATCTCCTGGTCCATCTCCTGATCCATCTCCTGGTCCTTTTCCTGATCCATCTCCTGGTCCTTCTCCTGGTCCTTCTCCTGGTCCATCTCCTGGTCCGTCTCCTGGTCCATCTCCTGGTCCATCTCCTGGTCCATCTCCTGGTCCATCTCCTGATCCATCTCCTGGTCCTTTTCCTGATCCATCTCCTGGTCCATCTCCTGGTCCTTCTGGATTAAACCACAATCATCTAATGACTGAATAAAAGCCTTGAGCTCCAGGGCTCCCCCTCCTGGATGGTCTCAGCCTTGTACCTCAGGATAACGGGACTCCAAACTTGGCCGTCTCTGTGTTGCCATGGGGATGGGGCCATTTATGCTATCAATTTAGTTTCCTTCTTTAGGTAGTTAGAATATATTTAAGTTAATTTAGCCAAAAATTTTATTTTTTTAAATAATTGGACTTGCTTACATTAGGTTGTTAATTGTTAGACCCTCCTATTAATTAAAGTAATTAAGAACACAGCGGGGGCTGGGTGGAGGATGATTGTTTGGTAAATGTCTGCTGGGGACGGGTTTGTAGATTTGTTTTTTTAAATTATTTTTGGACCACTTTTTTAGAGCTTCAAATATTAAACTGACATTATTTTGCGTTTCGACTAAGTTGCAACACATTTTTAGTGATTATTTTGTTTCTGCTTTTACAATAAATAAGCAGCTGTTACCACAGGTTGGTTGATTGGGAAGATCTAATCAAAAAGCCTGAGTTAGATGAACCACATGTTCATATCTGCTCTATATCTATGGATTATTGATGTTAGTCTGATTTCATGAAGTCATTAATCAGCAGGAACTCCACCTCATATACCCAATTTATCAAACACTCAAACTCCTTCTAATGGTACGCCTGAAATAATGACAGGAAAAGGAGGAAAAAGTCATAAAACAAGACGTTTCTAATGGGATCAGAACCAGGCCTGACATGGAGACTGGACCAATAACGTCTAAAGGTCTGACAGACTGAGCCAACCAGAACCAACAGCCATTAGAACCAGTAGAACTGCTGACATGTCAGCTGGTTGTTTCTCCTCCAGATACGGAGCGTGCTCTGCAGGCGATGGAGGCCTGCCAGGCCGACGCTGCTGATGGGGTCAAAGGTCGAGCTGAGAAACTGCTCAACATCTTCCAGAGCGACCTGTTCCAGGCTCTCCTAGGTAACACAGCACACAGACACTCCCAGTTTACTTCACTCACCCAGATTAACACAACAGAACCAGTTCAACCCAGTTAACATGTCCCAGAATGATTTAAGAGCCCAAAATGAAAACAGGGAGATAGAACTACTGAACCCAGGGTAGAGGTAGAACACTAGGACTCAGCAGAAGACATTAGAACCTGAGGGTTGAATATAGAAGTAGGTGGATGGGGAACAGGAAGGAAGATGGGAGGATTAGAGGAAGGGGAAACACCATCAGGAAACATCAGCAAGGAGCTGAAAAATGTGGGCTAATGACCGAGATATGGGTTAGCTGGAACTACGGCTGAAGCTACAACTGGGGCTCAGAGAAGAGCTGGAGAAAAGCTGGAAGGTCAGGGCATCAGTGGAACCCATGGTCATTGGGGCCCTCGAGGTAGGGACCCCCAAACTGGAGGAGTGGTTACAACAGATCCCTGGAAATACATCAGACATCTCGGTCCAGAAGAGTTCTAGAAACAGCAAAGATACTAGCAGAACCCTCAAGCTCCCAGGGCTCTGGTGGAGGACCCCACCTGGGAGGAAAAAAAGGGGGGAGACCACCCGCGATGGGCGAGGAAGAGTGTTTTTTAGATATATATACTATATCCTAACTTTACTGTATGATATTTATATAGTTTTCATATTTCTTTATTTTATAGCCTCTTACAACAAGTCTCTGTTTATATAAACCATTAATAGTCCATGCAGACATCGTCTTTGTCTCTGTGTAAATAAATATTAGTAACCTGTATTGCACTTCTGGAAAGATGCAAACATTGCTTTGTAGTTGTGAGGGTGATGACCAAGATGAATTCTATTCTAGTAGAAGAAGCTGTTCCTGGATCAATAGCTAGAACTTAAACTAACCACCAGGATGCAGAAATGACTGTAACTGGTAGAAACAGAAGAAAGAGGAGAGATGACAGCCCAGGTAGAGTCTGTGGATCAAAGACAGAACCAGCAGAACTGGACCACATCCAGAACCCACTGAAAACAGACTGAAGGAGGAGGTCAGATGTTATGAAGCTCGGCGGCTGGTTATGGCGTAAGGTCTTCATTTCCCCCCTCAGCTCCAGCAGGGTAGACCACCACAGGCTCAGTTCTGAGTAGCACTGACCCTCATCTGATCATCAGTTAGATCCTCTGCTCTGATTGGACACGTTACTGTAGCTCCCAGTCAGACCTGAAGGTGGCGCTCTATGAGCTAAGTCCTAAATGCAGACTCAGACTCAGAGAGGCTGGTGTTCCTGGTCAGAGCTGCTGTCAGATCAGCTGTGACATCAGAGACAACAGGTTATAAAGGACATCAGCACACCTGAGCACAGCTAAGCCCCGCCTCTTTCTCCTCACCACGTGTAGAGACACTGGATCAGATTAGAGCCTGAGCTAATCTGCTCTGATGGAGGCCCCTCCCCTTTCACCTCAGGATTAGCTCGGGTCTGACTGGCTGGACTCTGTAGGTTCACTGTGGGACACCTTGAGACAGTGTCCTTTTAGAGTGTCATTCATTGATTTATTTATACATATATATACCTTATTTTATTCCCAGTGGTCCTCTGGACATCCATCAGATGTGGACAGAAAGGTCTCACACTAAGCAGCCACCATAGCCACAGGATGCCAGCTGAAATGCTTGGTGGTTTATTTAAATTACTGAACGCCTAAAACCAGAACCATGATCCATCAGTAGATGGTAGACCAACATGAGACAGGAATGACATAGGTCTATGTCTACGATCACAGTTTAATTTAAAGATTTCAGTCAGTGGAAATAAACCCAACAGTCATCTGCATAGAAGGA
>NW_015152355.1:36075-44866 GCF_000732505.1 Cyprinodon variegatus
TTTCAGACCTCCCTCTGATTGGTCCAATCCTGCTGTGTGTGTTTCAGACTTCCCTCTGATTGGTCCAATCCTGCTGTGTGTGTTTCAGACTTCCCTCTGATTGGTCCAATCCTGCTGTGTGTGTTTCAGACTTCCCTCTGATTGGTCCAATCCTGCTGTGTGTTTCAGACATCCAGGAGTTTTACGAGCTGACTGTTTGTGAGAACCAGACGTCTAGCAGCCCAAACACACCTGGTCAGGTAAGAACAAACAGTCATTTGCATGACAACACCTGACTCTGTTACTTAGCAACAGCTGCAGCAGCTTCCGCGGTGCAACAGCTGCATATCACCGTGGCAACAGGAGCCCAGCCCCCACCTTCTCCTCTCTCTCTCCTATTCTGGACGGATATCTCTCGTCCTTCTTCCACCTCGGCTCAATGAGGTCCCCCCCCCGTACTAACACAGAGGTTCTCCTCTTCATCGCTCCCTCCTCCTCCTCCTCCTCTCAGCCGACAGACGGAGGGACAGAAGGGGCGAGCGAGCATTTACTCACAGAGAGAGAGAGAGCATGAGTGTGTGAGGGAGTGAGTGTGTGTGTGGAGATGTGTGTGTGTNCCTCCTCCTCCTCTCAGCCGACAGACGGAGGGACAGAAGGGGCGAGCGAGCATTTACTCACAGAGAGAGAGAGAGCATGAGTGTGTGAGGGAGTGTGTGTGTGTGTGAGAGTGTGTGAGTGTGTGTGGGGTGGGGGGGGATATGGACTGCCTCTGCATTGTCACCACCAAGGTAGGAGCTGAGCGCCGCATCAGAACACGGAGAACACACGCGTGTTCCGGTCCTCATAAAGAGACAAGGTCCATTTTTTCACATGTGTGTTTGTTTGTGACATCCCACCTTCTGCTGCCTTCATGTGTGTTTGTGTTGGTGTAGCCACAGTAGCATGTTAGCTCAGGTTAGCAGTTAGCAGGGCAGCAGCCAGATGTTGCAGCAACATGTGGAGGATTCTGCAGGGTTCTGCAACAGGTCTGGTTCTGGTTGGAGCAGACGGCTGAGATGTTCTGATGGCTCAGAGGGAATCCCAGGTTTGGATCAATAGAAGGTGTTCTGATAAACCCGAGTGGTTCTGTGGACCAGGTTCTGTTCAGAGAGCTCCAGTTCTGGGCTGATGGTATCGTTCTTCTGTCTGGACCAGGGAGGTTCAGCTGGAGCAGGATGGTTCTCCAGAACCTTGGTGTCGGTCCGGTTCAGGCAGCAGAATCTACTGACTCTGGCTGCTCTGTTCCTCCTGTTAACGGTACCGGCTGGTTCTGTCTGTCCCATTTAATGGATCTGATCGGATCTTTAATCTGAACTGATCTTCATCTTCAGAATCGTTTTATTTATCAATCCTTCTGAAAGGACCCAAACATCTGCTGCTTATAGGAACTCAGTTTATGAATGAATAATAAACATGATATGGTTTAATAATGAGAGAAAATAATTGATTGAAATGTTTGGTTATTAGAATCAAAGCAAAGCTGAGCTGAGAGTTCAGCACTGTGGACAGCTCCTCTCCAGATGTCCTCCTTAGAACCTGCTGCTGATCTTCTCTGTGGACCATTGGTCTGAATATTCGGTTCTGATCATTAATCAGTGGATCATTCTGTCCTTCTTAAATCCATGGAGGGAGTCAGAAAACATCTCTGGAAGAACGTCTACCAGAGAAGAAGTCCTTCAATTGTCTATTGACTGAGCATGTCCAGTCCACGTCTGTCCTCTTGTCCTCGGTGCCAAGGCCAACGTCTATCCTCTGATCCCATGGTACCATTGTCCATGCCTGTTCTCTCTTTCTTCTTGTAACATGGTCCAGGCCTGTCCCCTGGTACTGTGGTCCGAGTCTGTTCTCATGTCCCCTGGTGCTGTCCTCATTTATGTCCACTTGTGCCATGGTCCCCATCAGTCTTCCTGTCCCTCCCTCCACTGAGGCTCTCTCCTTGCAAAGATCCTGGTTCTGGTTTTCAGCTCTAACTGGACCCTGGTTAGTTTATGGTTCTGGTCCATTCTACAGAGAGTCTGGAGCTAAAGCTGTTTACCTTCAATAAAAAGGACAACCTGGAGCTTCGTTTGGACCAGTCTGGATCTGTAAATCCACAGAACCTCCTCAATGTTATTGTTAACTTCTGGATTCAGATCCTGACTGAGTTACAGAACCCCGACCCACATGAACCCAGTCAGAACCTCCCTGTCAGCTCCAGCCACACATCTGTGATCCAGGACTGACTGATGCAGGAGGAGAACCGGATCAGAACCTCCATGATCCTTCTGATGGTCTCAGCTTAGACTAGAACTCTGGTCTCCCTAATTCTTCTGGTTCTGATCTTAGGCCAGCTCTGTTCAATCCAAGCGGTGAAATCAGAACCGGGTCAGAACCGAGTCAGAACCGGGTCAGAATCTGGTCAGAACCGGGTCAGGTTTGGTGTGCAATAATAAGGTAATGATGTCAGCATCTCTCTGTCTTTATGAATCGGCTCTGGCTCCGCCTCCTCTGTCAGTTACCAGGCAACCAAGCTTCTCAGCCTGGGATGGGGGGTTTCCTGTAACCATGGTAACCACCTCGCTAATCTCAGCTCGTTTCCTGTAGTTTTTTCTTTCATTTCTCTTGTCTACTTTCTCCTCTCTTTAAACAGGGTCAGGATGAGCCAATCAGGCAGAGAGGGAACGCTGGACGTTTACTAACCGTAGGCTGTCAGACAATCTGGCACTGCCAGCTGGTCAGAAGGATGGGAGGCAGGTGGGAGGAATGAGGGCTAATTAGACTGGTTGCCTCAACCCTAATGGAGACTCTGGGTCCAGCTGACTGAGATGAGACCAGAGCTTCATTTTTATGGCATTAGATCTAGTAAACTTTTATCTAAACGAGTTTTTGTTTTCTGATGTAAATATTAAACTGGGTTGATCAGAGTCTTGCTCCAGTCCAGTTTTGTCCAGGTTGGATCAGAACCAAACCACAGACAATCATTACCTAAAAACTTAGGAATGGTCCTTTAGTTTAGCTCCAACAGCGAGATGTGAAGCTGCTGCAGCTGTTTAGCTGCTAGCATCTTCTAGCTGGTCCGGATGGGAAAATGGATCTTTGATTTAAATTAAATTACATGGATAGCATCGCTTGCTGTACTCAGATAGAATAGATAGCTGCTAACAGTTAGCAATGACAGCTGCTAATGGTTAGCAAATTATAGCTGCTAACAGGTAGCAATGCCAGCTGCTAACAGTTAGCAATGATAGCTACTAACAGTTAGCAATAACAGCTGCTAATGGTTAGCAAATTATAGCTGCTAACAGGTAGCAATGCCAGCTGCTAACAGTTAGCAATGATAGCTGCTAACAGTTAGCAATGATAACTGCTAATGGTAAGCAATGATAGCTACTAACAATTAGCAATAACAGCTGCTAATGATTAGCAAATTATAGCTGCTAACAGGTAGCAATGCCAGCTGCTAACAGTTAGCAATGATAGCTCCTAACAGCTAGCAATGATAGCTGCTAACAGGTAGCAATCACAGCTTCTGACAGTAAGCAATGATAGGTGCTAACAGTTAGCAATAATAGCTGCTAACAGTTAGCAATGATAGCTTCTAACAGTTAGCAATGATAGCTTCTAACAGTTAGCAATGATAGCTTCTAACAGTTAGCAATGATAGCTGCTAACAGTTAGCATTAATAGCTGCTAAGAGCTAGCAATGATAGCTGCTAACAGTTAGCAATAATAGCTGCTAACAATTAGCAATGATAGCTTCTAGCTGTTAGCAATGATAGCTGCTAACAGCTAGCAATGATAGCTGCTAACAGGTGGCAATGACAGCTGCTAACAGTTAGCAATAATAGCTGCTAACAGATAGCAATGATGGCTGCTAACGGTTAGCAATGATAGCTGCTAACCGTTAGCATTCTTAGCTACTTAAATACTAATAAAGGATGTAGAGAGAACTCAACCTCCTGTCTGTGGTCCAGACCAGGACCACATACTGGACCAGATGAGACTGCTGGTTCTGAGACCAGCTGGAACTGGACTCTGTGAGAAAGATTCTGATGGATTCTGGTTACAGATCAGAACCTGGAGGTTAGAACCAGATCTGCTAGATAGGAACCTGTGTTCAAAGTGTTTGAGGCAGACTGAGACCAGAGATCTGGAACCACTGCTGGTTCTGAGGTGACTTGATGTCTTAGTGCTGAAACTAAGGGACTGGTTGACCGATGACCAATCAGATGAGTCAGAGTGAAAACTAAGTACACCCTAGTTATGGCTTTAACTAGTTCTGCAGGTACAAAGAACCAGACTTCCCGTTGATGACTGTAGGTTCTGTACAGGGCACCAGGATCTGGGTCTGGTTCCAGGTTCTTTTTAGTTCTATAGGCTCTGATTAAAGCAGCCTAAGCTTTAGGTTCTGGATGTGGTTCCAGGTTCTGTATAGAACATTTGGTTCTGTAAGATCTATCATATGTGCTGGTTCCATGTTAGTGATTGTTTTCATTTCCCATCAGAACACCATTCAGCTCTGATCCAGAACAGAACCAGACCTGCCTCTAACAGCTGGACTGACCTCTGTCTCTGCAGAAGTACCGTTACCAAGACGATGAGACTCCACCTGTGGACCCCAGCCCTGGTCACATGACCATTGGACGCAGCGCTGAGCTGAGCCACGCACACCTGGACGGATACACACACCCAGCAGCACTCACCGTAGGTACCAACCCACCCCAGAGTTCCTCTGTTTGAGCTGAGGTTCTGGTTCTGGAGTGAAGGCCGGATGGATCAGGGTGCAGTTCTCTGTGTGACCAACAGGAGGCAGCGGCAGCCTGAACCGCTGCATGTTGGTTTCTAATGAGCCTCCATCTGCCTGCTGCCCTGCAGACACAGTCAGATAATTAGGGACCAAACAGAAGCAGCAAACAATCTGAAGCAAATCAAAACAAAGAAACGCCTAACCCAGAATGGGTCTGAATCTCTACATCTGTGGCCGGTTCTCTGTCCAGCAGAACCAGGTTCTGTAGAACCAGAAATAATATGATGGAGATACTGAGGAGCAAATACAACCGTCTGGTCCACTCATTCCTAAAGGGAAAATGGAAAACATGATTTTTATGCTTCTACACCATCTTTTCATGGATTTTCTTCTTTAAGAAATGTGGACAGGTTCTGGTTTCCATTGACCGGATGTCAGAATAAAGTCAGTGGAAGAATCGGTCCGTTTAACCAGAACCGCAGATGTTCTGCTGAGCAGGAGGTTAGAAGAGATGCTGTTCAGGTTGTTCACAGATCTGTGAAGATCTAATCCAGATCAGAATCATGGAGGTCCAAAGAGTTTTACCTTTTTATTATTTAAAAGACTCTCTAGGACATTCTGTGAGGTCCTCTAGGGTGTCCATCCTGTTGTGGTGAGGTGTTCCACCCCCACAGGGATCCAGCTGTGAAGGTGTCTTTAAAGGTGCAGTAGATCTTTTCTGACGTAGTTTTTACCATGTGGCTTAAAGTTCTCCCCACAGCCGCTGAGCGAGCAGTTATATAGAAGGTCTGGAAGTGAAACTGAAATAAATGGCCCCCGCTACAGTGAGAAATCAATCAATAACCCCAACCAATCACAAAAAATGGTCCGTTGTACACGATTAGTTCCTGACACGTCAATCATGGTCGTCTGCTTGTCCCTCCCCCCTGTACACGTACCCTGACACACGAACGCATCGACTCCCCAATGGTTAGGATGCCATTGCTAGAAGCTAGCCTCTGTTATGCTACGTTCACTCCTATGGTGATCAGATTTGGGCTGTTGACTGGCTGATCTGGGAGCGCCCGGCGGCCGGGGACGGAGGCCCCGAACCCAACCCGGTGACGGTAGCCTGGACAGTGACGGTAGCCTGGACAGTGACGGTAGCCTGCCTTACCGCTGGTGTCCAGGCTACTGTCACCGGGTTGGGTTCGGGGCCTCCATCCTCATGGCTCGGTTCTGTTGCACTCTAGTCGACCAAAATCCTGGACAATTTTGAAATTCCGCCCGGACATTTTTTAGGTATGAAAAGTAAGACATGTCCAGGAAAAAGAGGACATCCAGTCACCCTAATCCAAAGTCACACCTAAAGCAAAGGGGCAGCTAAAACGCGCGTGCTGCTTCATTTCTGTTGCTTGTACAACCTTAGTTCTGATGCGCGGCTGAAGCGTCTTTGCTGCTCCAGCTGCGCGGTGGTAAAGTTGGTCTGATGCGCGGTGGGCGGAGCTACCTTCTCCTTTCTCATCCTGGAACAATGGCGGCTATATTAGCTGTGATCAGCGGGTAGAAAGTAGTTAGAATCTATGTTGAAGTGAGAAAGTCCTCCTGAAAACATGGTCTGCAGTCAGTTCATCCAGATTACCATCCTGCCTTCAAAGATTATTTCTCTGTGGGAGCCGCTCAGACCCCCACATANATGTTCTGCTGAGCAGGAGGTTAGAAGAGATGCTGTTCAGGTTGTTCACAGATCTGTGAAGATCTCCTCTAGATCAGAATCATGGAGGTCCAAAGTGTTTTTCCTTTTATTATTTAAAAGACTCTCTATGACATTCTGTGAGGTCCTCTAGGATGTCCATCCTGTTGTGGTGAGGTGTTCTACCCCCACAGGGATCCAGCTGTCAAGGTGTCTTTAAAGGTGCAGTAGATCTTTTCTGACTCAGTTTTTACCATGTGGCTTAAAGATCTCCCCACAGCCGCTGAGCGAGCAGTGAGATAGAAGGTCTGGAAGTGAAACTAAAATAAATGGCCCCCGCTACAGTGAGAAATCAATGAATAACCCCAACCAATCACAGAAAACGGTACGTTGTACACGATTGGTTCCTGACACGTCAATCATGGTCGTCTGCTTGTCCCTCCCCCTGTACACGTACCCCGACCCCCCAATGGCTAGGATGCCATTGCTAGAAGCTAGCCACTGCTATGCTACATTCACACCTATGGTGATCAGATTTGGGCTGTTGACTGGCTGATCTGGGAGCGCCCGGCGGCGGGGGACAGAGTACCTGAACCCAACCTGGTGACGGTAGCCTGGACACGGCGGCCCCGTGCTTCCCCCCGCCTGCCTTACTGCTGGTGTCCAGGCTACCGTCACCGCGTTGGGTTCGGGGCCTCCATCCTCATGGCTCGGTTCTGCTGCACTCCAGTCGACCAAAATCCTGGACAATTTTGAAATTCCGCCAGGACATTTTTTAGGTACGAAAAGTAAGACATGTCCAGGAAAAAGAGGACATCTGGTCATCCGAGTTACACCTAAAGCAAAGGAGCAGCTAAAACGCGCTGCTTCCTTCCTGATGCTTGTACAGCTTTAGTTCTGACGCGCGGCTGAAGCGTCTTTGCTGCTCTAGCTGCGCGGTGGTAAAGTGGGTCTGATGCGCGGTGGGCGGAGCTACTCTATCCTTTCTCTGCCTGGAACAATGGCAGCTATNTCCTGTCTGTGGTCCAGACCAGGACCACATACTGGACCAGATGAGACCTGCTGCTGGTTCTGAGACCAGCTGGAACTGGACTCTGTGAGAAAGATTCTGATGGATTCTGGTTACAGATCAGAACCTGGAGGTTAGAACCAGATCTGCTAGATAGGAACCTGTGTTCAAAGTGTTTGAGGCAGACTGAGACCAGAGATCTGGAACATCTGCTGGTTCTGAGGTGACTTAGTGCTGAAACTAAGGGACTGGTTGACCGATGACCAATCAGATGAGTCAGAGTGAAAACTAAGTACACCCTAGTTATGGCTTTAACTAGTTCTGCAGGTACAAAGAACCAGACTTCCCGTTGATGACTGTAGGTTCTGTACAGGGCACCAGGATCTGGGTCTGGTTCCAGGTTCTTTTTAGTTCTATAGGCTCTGATTAAAGCAGCCTAAGCTTTAGGTTCTGGATGTGGTTCCAGGTTCTGTATAGAACATTTGGTTCTGTAAGATCTATCATATGTGCTGGTTCCATGTTAGTGATTGTTTTCATTTCCCATCAGAACACCATTCAGCTCTGATCCAGAACAGAACCAGACCTGCCTCTAACAGCTGGACTGACCTCTGTCTCTGCAGAAGTACCGTTACCAAGACGATGAGACTCCACCTGTGGACCCCAGCCCTGGTCACATGACCATTGGACGCAGCGCTGAGCTGAGCCACGCACACCTGGACGGATACACACACCCAGCAGCACTCACCGTAGGTACCAACCCACCCCAGAGTTCCTCTGTTTGAGCTGAGGTTCTGGTTCTGGAGTGAAGGCCGGATGGATCAGGGTGCAGTTCTCTGTGTGACCAACAGGAGGCAGCGGCAGCCTGAACCGCTGCATGTTGGTTTCTAATGAGCCTCCATCTGCCTGCTGCCCTGCAGACACAGTCAGATAATTAGGGACCAAACAGAAGCAGCAAACAATCTGAAGCAAATCAAAACAAAGAAACGCCTAACCCAGAATGGGTCTGAATCTCTACATCTGTGGCCGGTTCTCTGTCCAGCAGAACCAGGTTCTGTAGAACCAGAAATAATATGATGGAGATACTGAGGAGCAAATACAACCGTCTGGTCCACTCATTCCTAAAGGGAAAATGGAAAACATGATTTTTATGCTTCTACACCATCTTTTCATGGATTTTCTTCTTTAAGAAATGTGGACAGGTTCTGGTTTCCATTGACCGGATGTCAGAATAAAGTCAGTGGAAGAATCGGTCCGTTTAACCAGAACCGCAGATGTTCTGCTGAGCAGGAGGTTAGAAGAGATGCTGTTCAGGTTGTTCACAGATCTGTGAAGATCTCCTCTAGATCAGAATCATGGAGGTCCAAAG
>NW_015152355.1:47485-49302 GCF_000732505.1 Cyprinodon variegatus
TTGTTTAGGACACTTTAAAGAGGACTCATCACCTTAAAGTCTTAGTTAACGTGTTTGTAGACCAGAGGGCAGCTCCTAAAGCTTCCAGACAGGCGGGGGTCTGGGTGTCATTGGGTCCTTGTGGAAGTAAAGGTCCATCCAAAGGTGTGATGGATGCTGTCAGGTTCTGCTCTGAGGGTGGACGGCCTCTGACCCTGATGACATCACAGGGATGTTGTTGAAGGGACCTGAAGTGAGGTTTGTGCTGAGGCTTCAGAGCTGCTGTGATCTCAGCAGCAGCAGGTCTGAGGTCAGCTCTTCTGCTGTTATTAATATTCACACTGCTGAGATCAGTGCTACAGCCACAGGGGCTGCTTCAGCCGTAATTACTCACCAATGCAGCACACACGCACACAGCACACACACACACACGCAACACACACAGCAACACACACGCACACACACACACACAGCACACACAGCACACACACGCACACACACACACACATGCACACATGCTCACACACAGCACAGGGAGCAACACACACTGATGGAGCAGCACACACTCTCTCCCCCATTTTCTCCCCTCTCTCCACCCCCCCCCTCCATGGCGTGGGCCGCCCATGCCCACTCTGAATGCGATGCATCCCTCTGCTTTTTGCTCAGCCGTCTCCATGGTAACGCAGAGAGTGGCAGAAGGGGGGGTGGGCATTGAAAAGAAAAGACAATGAAGGGGGAGTTGTTACCATAGCAACAGTACTAGCCTGAAACGCAATGTGTTTTTTTTTTCTAAATCTTTTTGTAGGAATTCAATCTCTCTCTCTCTCTCTGGGTTTCTGCCTCGCTCGCCCGGGTGGGTGACATCACAGAGGGGAGGGGACAGGTAGAGAGACAGCAGCACTGACAGGGAGAGAGAGAGGGAGGGAGGCAGAGAGACGACAGCTATCAAAAGGGGAGAGAGGAGGAGGGAGGTAGAGAGACAATAGTGCTCATAGAGAGAGAGGGGGGAGGGAGGGAGGAATGGACCGCCTCTCTCTCTCTCTCTCTCTTTCCAGAGGAAACGTTCCCTCGTTCCCCTCGTCTCTCTGCAGGACTCCTGTCGTTGCTCCTCTTCCTCCTGCAGGACTCTCCTCCTCCTCTTCCTCTGTCCACTAAGTGGGGGACGACACAATGATGTCCTCAGCTGTCCATCATGTCTCCGCTCTTCGTTAGCGCGTCCAGGAGATGAGCTGAATGTCCCTCTCTTCGTCTGCTGGTTAATAATTCATCTGTCCCTCCATCATCATCATCGTGGTCTTTATGTAAGCGCCATCCTCCTGAAGACACGCTGAGACAGGAAGGGATGTTTGTGTCGGTGTGGTATGCCAAGAAGATGGGAAGAAGATTCATCAACAACGTTAGGAGAGCAAAGAGGCACAGGCAGAGGATGATGGTAGGACACCTTTCATTTGGTCCACAAGCTTTAATGGCTCTCCTGAGCCCCTGATTGGCCTTTCTAAGGAGTGGGAGGGGCCTGTGGTGGGACCAATCATGTCCTGAGGAGGACAAAGTTTCCTGACCTTTTGGGTGGAGAAACTTAAAGGTAAACTTGGTCCATCGTCAGGACCTTCTGGTTTGATGGATGGATGGATGGATGGATGGATGATGAATGGATGGATGAATGAAGGATGGATGGATGGATGGATGGATGGATGGAATGATGGATGGATGGATGATGGATGGATGGATGGATGGATGGATGGATGATGGATGGATGGATGATGGATGGATGATGGATGGATGGATGGATGATGGATGGATGGATGATGGATGGATGATGGATGGATGGATGGATGGAT
>NW_015152355.1:52684-53458 GCF_000732505.1 Cyprinodon variegatus
CTGCTGGCAGCCAGCTCCTCTCAGCCTGCTGGCAGCCAGCTCCTCTCAGCCTGCTGGCAGCCAGCTCCTCTCAGCTCTTAGCGAATGGAAGGATCTCAGGTGAGCTGAGACACCATATCAGTCTCTGCCCCACAGCGCCCTCCAGTGGCCACTAACTCTGCTGGGTTCCTTATGTTCTCTTCTTTAAAACCTCTGAGGCCAGAACCAAAGTATCAAATATAAAGCAGTAAATTATTCTCAGCGGGATTTAGGGGCGTCAGAGTAGGGAGGGCTCTTCATAAATGGTCCAGTTCCTCTCCGTTCTGTGTGGTTATGTTACAGGAAACTGAGCAGAATGAGTTTGGACCAGAACATGTTTCAGTGAAGGTGTCAGAGTCATGATGGACCCAGCTGCTGTCCAGGCAGGTTTGCAGTAACTGTAACTGTGATGATATTCAGAGAATCAGGTGGTTCTGGTTCTGGATCTCTGCCTATAGAACTGGCTGATCAGGCTGCAGAGGAGCAGCTGCTGATGATGATGATGATGAATGTTGTCAGAGTTTCCAGCTCCTGGAGAACAGTTAACCCGGCGGTCCAGCCTGGCTGCAGCCGGGTCGCTGGCGCTGATGGATGGTTCTGACCTTCTACGACCCAGAGAGCAGCGAGCTGTTAGGGAGGATGAGGAGCAGCTGGACCTGATGCACGCAGAGTCCGTTACGTAATGCAGAACATCCAACCAAGGAGGCTGAGAGCTGAACGGGCCTGAAGGCTTTAGAACCCCTCTGCTTCCAGAAC
>NW_015152355.1:56515-57441 GCF_000732505.1 Cyprinodon variegatus
AAGTTGCCCTGTGATACCCAGGGTTACTCTGTTATACCCAGAGTTACTTTGCGATACCCAGAGTTATTCTGTGGCACTCAGGGTTACTCTATGATTCCCAGAGTTACTCTGTAATGTAACTCTGTGATTCCCAGGGTTACTCTGTGATACCCAGAGTAACTCTGGGTATCACAGAGTAACCCAGAGTTATTCTGTGGCACTCAGAGTTACTCAGTAATACCCAGAGATACTCTGCAATATCAATAGAATCATTGTGGTTTCCACTGTCAGTCTTGCCTCTAAGCAAACCCAAACAGAACCAGCTCAGAGGTTCAGCTGGTCCATGAAGACATCTTTCCAGAGATCTTCAGATGTTCCTCAGTAACCCAGCCTGTGTTCTCAGGAGGATCCATAAATAGCTGCTGCTGGTTCTGTTTTTAGAACTTGTCACTCTGCCCCCCTCCCTAAATAAACATCAGCAGGTTATTTTTAGCCCGCTGTCGACTCCTTTAGAAATCAAACCAACCTAAGCAGAACCAAGGAGAGAATTGGACCGGTGCTGGATGTGTTCTCAGAACCCCAGCTGTCAAGTTGATGAGAACAAGATGAGTCACTGTCACACTAATCAGTTCCGTCTGTCACCAGGACTAAGCTGATGCAGCTTCATCATCTCTGAGGTTCTTGTTTTTCTTCTTTTTTTTTAACCTTCCTTCCTCTCTGTGGTTCTGGTTGTTTTGGACCTGCCCAGCTGAGGTTCTGGTTGTTTTGGACCTTCCTCTCTGAGGTTCTGCTTGCTTCAGACCTTTCTCTCTGTGGTTCTGGTTGTTTTGGACCTGCCCAGCTGAGGTTCTGGTTGTTTTGGACCTTCCTCTCTGAGGTTCTGGTTGTTTTGGACCTGCCCAGCTGAGGTTCTGGTTGTTTTGGACCTTCCTCTCTGAGGTTCTGGT
>NW_015152355.1:60646-61700 GCF_000732505.1 Cyprinodon variegatus
TTCCAGTTCTTTTATAAACAATGAACTTGGAACCAGAGGCCATATTAACTTTAGATATTCCCAAACCAGAACCTCTAGCTTTGATAAACCTGTGTATGGTGCCCCCTGGTGGCACGACAGCTGTACTGACCTGTTAACACTAGATGTCCCGGAGAATTCCAGTTTTCCTCCAGCCCCCCCTCTAATGCTAATAACCTGTGATGTGACCAGCCCTTCTACAGGAGACTGGATAAAGGCTGAAACAAACTGGCATCAGAACCAGAGCATGCTCCAAACACTTTTCATTACCTTCCCCTGCAACATCAGACCTTTCTGCAGGAATATCCTAATAAGTCATATATAAATCTTTTATTTAGGCAAACCTATTCAACAACCAGATATCATACGGGTCCTAGTTCCTGAGCAGAGAACAGGTCATAACCAGCTTTTCCAACAAGGCAAGGCAGAGCCTATTTATATTGTTCATTCACCAACAGACTCATTTATATTGCAAAGCTCACTATGTGAAAGAAACAGAGAATAATTGGATTTTGTCTGTTCTCACCTTTTCAAGTCATTCAACATTTCAGCTTAGAGAATGACAAACAGTCTGATTTCAGTATAGCAGTAACATTTATTCCACCCAAGGAAAATCTCTACATATGAAGCTACAATTGTCCCATTTAGCAGTTTCTACAAACCCAAGGTGAGTCCTTCCTTTCTGCAGCGCACACAACGCTCAGTGCTGTGGTTCCTGTTGCAGAGATTGCTCACCTGGCCTGCTTGTAATAACAATGAAAAAATCTAAAAAATAGAGTTTAGCACGTTTTCCCAAAGTAAGAGTTGTAGTCTGAACTCAGTTATCATCTGATCGCTGCGCTGAAATCATTGTGCTGACGTAGTGTGACCTAGTTATATTAAATTACAAATATGATCCCCACCCCCCACCCCACTCTCACGTAAAACAGTCTCAAAGAGAGAGACTTTAGCTAAAACTGAAACTGCAGGGGGTAGAATGGTTCTCCAGCCACAGCGCTAATGGGGCATTAACATCTGAAAAGGGATTCATGAGTTG
>NW_015152355.1:64180-67470 GCF_000732505.1 Cyprinodon variegatus
AAAGTGGAATAACAGCTGAGTGGGAAACTGTCAGACATTTTCCCAGGACTGTCATCTTGAGATGAACATCCTCTCAGAAGGTCTTAGGGCACGGTGGTGGAGGGATGATGGTGTGGGCAGTTTACCACAGTTCAGACTGGAATCATCTCACTCAGAAGCAGCTGGTGGAGATCAGAAGAGGCTGTTTACAGCAGCCTTCTGTCAGCGTGCCCCACAGCAGCTGTGGCTATAGTGGAGCTAACCACCATGAGTGAATGAATGACTGTAGAATGGACGGGTTCAGACTCTTTGGATAGAGGTTCCCATCCCAGTCTGTCCCACAGCTAAACCGTCCTGCTAACTGGTTCATCGTCAGAACCATGACGTCACTGCAGATATTTAATGATGAAGAAAACATCATCATCATCCCTGTCTTCTCATCTGTCAGTTTATTAACTGTCCATGTTTTCTCCTTCCAGGTAGAGAAGGTTTCATCCACAGCTATGAACTCGTCACTCAGATTGAAGGTCAGTACCATCCTGGTCCTTTATCTCTGCTTAGTTTATGCTCAGAGCTGCAGTTTAACCTTCCTGTAAGACATCTAGTTATGAAACGCATGATGCAGACCTGAGGAGGTCCACCAGGTCCTACTGGACTCTCTGGACCTTCTCTGACTCCATGGAGGCATCAGCCGTCTGCTATGGTGGTATGATGGGGAGGGGAACAGGTTAGATGAGCTGGTGGAGGGACAACTCTGTCCTATGCTTATCTCTGGAGACAGTGGAGGAGGTGGAAGGATAGACAGACGGACTGTTGGACCATGTCTCTTTCCCTCCTGTTGGACCATGTCTCCTTTTATCCTGTTGGACCATGTCTCCTTTTATCCTGTTGGACCATGTCTCCTTCCCTCTTGTTGGACAAAGTGTCCTTCCCTGTTCCATTGTCCACCTGTAGTGTACACACCTGAATTAAAACAGTTTATTGTAGTTAATCATCACTGACCAGTGGGTGTGCAGGTGGACCAGTGGTTAGTGAGCATGACCCATGAAAGGAGGTCTCAGTCCTCGACGCCGCTGAACCGGGTTAGAATCCGACCTGTGGTCCTTTGCTGCATGTCTCTCCTCCTCTCTCGTCCCCCTTTCCTGTCATCCTACTGTGGAAAAAACAAGCTACTAGTGCTGCAAAAACTAAAAACAAATAAATCATCACTGACCATCTTCCTGTACGTCCCCACAGATGTTTCAGTGCTTTATGAGTTGTCCTTGTTCCAGGAATGTGGACCAGTGGGGATTTCTCACTGGATATTAGTGAGGCTCAACCTTCCCTGGACGTTTCATGGATCAGATATTAATTCTCAAACTTTATTAATGTTGTGATTAAACTGTATTGAATGTTTGCTAAAATAGTCCTGATTTCATGAGTATGTTGCTCATTAATCAGCAGTTTATTCCTCTCTCAGAGGCGATGTCCCCTCAGAGGCAGCAGGACGCTGCCTGAAAGCCTCTATCAGAAATCACAGTTTAGGTTGGAGCCTGATTTTATTGGAGCAAGCAGAGAGGAAGTAGAGCTCTGATTGGATAACACTCAGCATTACATCACATCCTATGAGGCCCAGCCTCTTCGGGGGGTCTAGGGCGCAGAGACGGGTCATTACTCCAGCTGCTCAATGCTGATTGGCTGAACACGCCTATAGATTAAACCAATCAGAGGAGATGTTTCCCTCATGAGACTCAGAGCAGAGAAGAAGAACTGATCATTGAGTCAGAGCAGTCGTACGGTGCTGAACTCTTGTTGTGGTTTCTGGAGTTTATTAATTTAGTTTATTATTTAACTGCAGCCATTTTACCGCGTTGTAGTGACGTCTTTAAACTTTTGTTGATGCTAAATGTTACGATTTGGTCCCATGTTTCTGAAAGCAGCAGCTTCTGCTGTGGAGCCCAGTCCAGTCTGAACACCCGCCATGAATAAACGATTGTCCAACGTCCTCCCAGATCATGGTCTCTGCAGATGGTTGAGATGCTTCTTGTTGATCAGCTCAGACCTTCTGTCTGTCTCTCCTCAGTGGACTACGCCCGTCCTGTCATCATCCTGGGACCGACCAAAGACCGGGTCAACGATGACCTGCTGTCTGAGTACCCGGATAAGTTCGGCTCCTGTGTGCCTCGTAAGTCTTCAGCCTCATGGTGAAAAACCCTGGAAGCTGGAGATGAAGCCTCTAAACATGCCCTCTGCTCTCAGACACCACCCGCCCCCGCAGAGACTACGAGATGGACGGCCGGGACTACCACTTTGTGTCGTCACGGGAACAGATGGAGCGGGACATCCAGTCCCACCGCTTCATCGAGGCGGGACAGTACAACAACCACCTGTACGGGACGTCGGTGCAGAGCGTCAGACAGGTGGCGGAGCAGGTGAGACGGAGAGAGCTGATTGGCTGGAGGAGAGGGGGGTCCGCCTGAAGCTGGAGGCAGTTCAACATCAGCTAGAGGTTTACATCGGTTATAGACCAGAGTATCATCAGCATAGAGCGGAAACCAGGGACTGGATAATAAACTGGTTTAACTGGTTATCAATATAAAGGAGCGCTGCAGCTAATCTGTAGTAAAGGACTCTATAGGTGGGCCTTAATATGGGGTTATTATACCTGAACCCCCCCATTCTTTTTTTATTAATGTTTCCTGTCATATCTCTCATATTAAAGGCATGTTGGAGGATGTTTACAAACTTTTGAAAAGACCCGCCCTTTCCACTTGTTGTTGGAAAATTTAGATTTCTCTTATTTCATATATTAATTTATCCTATTTAGTGACTATAAAGGTTTTCACTCAGTCTCTTTCACTGTGTGGGGGTGTTTCTAGACCAGACAGTTAACAAAAAGTGCACATGCACAACCCTGTACCCGCTCCAGAGAGGGAACGCCTACTAAACGTGTGCGAGAGCGTGCATGAGCCCATTTCTCCTCGTGCACGAGCCCATTTCTCCTCATGCATGAGCCCATTTCTCCTCGTGCACGAGCCCATTTCTCCTCCTGCATGAGCCCATTTCTCCTCATGCACGAGCCCATTTCTCCTCGTGCACGAGCCCATTTCTCCTCATGCACGAGCCCATTTCCATTTCTCCTCGTGCACGAGCCCATTTCTCCTCCTGCATGAGCCCATTTCTCCTCGTGCGCGAGCCCATTTCTCCTCGTGCGCGAGCCCATTTCTCCTCGTGCGCGAGCCCATTTCTCCTCGTGCGCGAGCCCATTTCTCCTCGTGCATGAGCCCATTTCTCCTCGTGCATGAGCCCATTTCTCCTCGTGCACGAGCCCA
>NW_015152355.1:70588-71569 GCF_000732505.1 Cyprinodon variegatus
ACAAAAATTATGCTGTTTTTGTGATTCAGTAGCCTGTGAAACACGTTAAGCTGAGAATAGCAAACATGTCCTTTTTAAAAGAAATGACACTAAAGATGTCCATTGATGATGTCTTAAAGTTAGTCTCACTCAGGACATCAGAAAGGACATCATAAAAACATTGCTCTGTTTCGGTCGCCATCTTGCTTTTATGCTAGCAGAAAGGCACTGAGAGTGACGCATCGTAAAGTCGTGCCTCCCGCGCTGTAATTGGTCCACCCTGATCTGTTTACCAGACGATGATTTTCCATGTAATTCAGTCTGTCTGGCCAGGCTCGCACCCTGGATTATCAGGACTCCAATTATTGGCTAAATTATACCAGGAACCATACATCTAAAATGTTTAGAGCCGTTTATTAAAAAGGAAACTATTTGGTTTCAGCAAAGATTTACCAAAAAAGTTCGCTTTTTAAAATTCAGGATTTGAATCCATTAGAATCTTTATTTATTAAAAGTGCAAAAACTGATGTCAGTAGTTTGTTGTTGCTATAGTAACTATCCAATCCCATTAGTTTAATCTTTCTTTGGTGTTTGAGTTTCAGGTTTCTCTTAAATATTTCTCACCAAATAATGATCAGTCAGCCCTGATTGGTTCAGTCCCATTAAATTAAGCCCCGCCCCCTCTCTAGACTCACCTTGTTTTGACCGATACTGTTAGTGCTTCCTGTTCTGAACAAGAAGAGGAGGTCCAAATCAACTTCTACTTGAGGCCTACTGTTAGGACTACAATACCCACAATCCTCCTCATTTAGAATCAGTCATCCTCAGATTGGACTGAATTATCTAAAGTCTGTGGTTTGGAGGACAACTTCAACAGTCGTCCTCTGGACTATAAAAAACTTGATCCTCCTGTGTTTGGACCACAACGCCTACAATCTGCTTTTGGACCAAGACTTTGATTTTCTCCTTGGACTACAACACCCACGGTCCTCATCTGATTGG
>NW_015152356.1:0-1761 GCF_000732505.1 Cyprinodon variegatus
ACGAAGATTTGCACCCCGGAAGAATAATAATAATATGGAATAAAGAGAAACAGGATCTCAATAGTGTGAATGCCTACAGCATTCACACAATAAAGAGAAACAGGATCTCAATAGTGTGAATGCCTACAGCATTCACACAATAAAGAATAAAGAGAAACAGGATCTCAATAGTGTGAATGCCTACAGCATTGACACAATAAAGAATAAAGAGAAACAGGATCTCAATAGTGTGAATGCTTTACAGCATTCACACAATTAATACATTTCTCTTGAAATAAGTGTATTATATCTTGATTTGAGAAGAAAATTATCTCTTTTATCTTATTTTAAAAGCATAATATCTATTTGTCTTATTCTAAGGTAGAAAATAATAATTTCATGGGCACAGATTTAAATTCAAATTAAGTGCAAATATGTGCAGTTTTTGATTAGTATTTATAGTTTAAGACATCTGTTTTAAAGGCCAGATTAGTAAACACAGATAGGATACAGTGGATGTGTGGATGACTTGGGAAGAACTTCTAGTCCATCTCATTTAATTAGAAACTCATCAGGGGCTGATAGTTTTCATGGCCACAGAACTGATGCCTCAGACTTCCTTTAAATGTTCCATTAGTGTTTTCTCTCTGCAGACAGTATTTCCTGCATAACCAAGCTTTATTGTTTGGAAAAGCTGGATTACAGTGCAAAGAACTAAAACCTTAGAAAGCCATTTTTGACCTCTGTTTTTAGTGTATTTTTTCTTTATTTCAGCAGGTATTCATAAGACATTCTGCCATCAGAATAAGATTAAATACATTTAAATATGAATAACTCAGCTCCTTTATCTTAGTTACAATGCACAACACCTAATGATTTTATTTTAAGGGTAGAAATAGTTCCTCTATTGACTGATTACCTTTTTTATCTGCTCAGTTTAAGGACAAACTCACCTGCTTTTACATTTTCAACTTATTTTTGGATCTTTTTTTGGAGCTCTAAGGCAGTGATGAGGTGGCTAGCTTGCACTATGACCAAAGATTTAAGGCGTGGTAAATCTCAAGGTAAAAAGGTTGATGCTCTTATGCATCAGAGTGCTTCACTGTTTACCTCTAAACCAGCAGCACGGGAACATTTTACTCACCTCATACACAGCAAAGCCAGTTGTTTCCAGGTCCAGGCCTTCTTTCCTCAGCTTCCGTCTGTTCTTCTGCATCAGAGCAATCACCACACTGCAGACATCGTCATCATCATCAGCGTCCTCCAGCTCCAGCCTAAACTGTGGGTTGGTCCAGAATGTGTCTGCAGATCAAAGGGTAGAGGTCAAAGATGGCTGCATCTGAGTCAATATTCAAATGATGCGCTGAATAAATGATCAGCCAACCGATGTATTTCCTGCAGCCTCCAGCGGTGGAGCCGCGGATCCAGTTGCCCTCAAAGACGCTGACCTCCCAGTGGCGTTTAGTGTTATCATCAGTGTGAATACATGTGAAACCCATGTACCACATGTGAATGAAATAAAAAAAAAATCAGATTCACATGTAGAAGCACAGTTATATTTGGGAACATCTCATGTTTTCCACGTGTGCCTCAAATGTGAATTACTTGTGCTTCAAATAAGAATAAAATGTGGTATTTTATATCAGATGTTAGTTTCACGTGTGATGCATAAGTTTCATGTGAAACCAATGTGGTCTTTATATACAGGTGCTGGTCATAAAATTAGAATATCATGAAAAAGTAGATTGATTTCAGTAATTCCATTTAAAAAGTGAAACTTGT
>NW_015152356.1:3296-5353 GCF_000732505.1 Cyprinodon variegatus
ATATACAAGTTTCACTTTTTAAATGGAATTACTGAAATCAATCTACTTTTTCATGATATTCTAATTTTATGACCAGCACCTGTATGGTGCACATGTGATCACAGGTTTCACATGATCAAAAGTAAAAAGGAACAATGATCACACGAACAAAATGCTTAATCACATGTGGACATGTCACCAACATATGTAGAAGACATTACATGCAAGATTGGAATCTCTTGCCAACATATAAAGTTCATGGGATATTTTTGTAAAGGAGAGTTGCCCAAAGTGAAAAAGTTTCATCATCCATCATCTGTATTTACATATATGAACATTAATGTATTAATTTTTTTCCCAACAAATAAATTCAGAGTTCTCACCAAAATTCTCCATCATCACTTGAATTCTGAAGGATCCGGGATTTTTCTGCTTTGTCAACATAATCCCACTCTCTGGAACTGAAACAGACAATCGGGAACATTCTTATGAAGCAGACATGGGGAATGTGGAGGGACCTTCATGCTGGTCTCGTTTTTTACTTTAAAAACCTATAACTTTTCTAAACTGAGAGAAGGATCCTCTAGGAGGCCTGAGGCCCCGGAGAAAACACTGAAGTGACGATAAAAAAGGAAGAGAACAGTTTGATTTGAAGCTCCAACCAAAAGTCCAGATTTATTCCCATTTTATTTGGGATTAGTTTGGATCATCCAGCTTCAGATACAATCAATAAAGCTCTTCCAGAAGTTCTTGCAGAATGAATCCTTCAAAGCAGGGGGTAAGTTTAAGCTGCAGTCTGGTTGCTAAGTGTTGAACAGCGTAATGGAAGGTCTGCAGGTTCCTATGGTTGAATTACAGAAAAATCAGGTAAAACTTTGAAGTAAAGGGTTAGATATCAAGGTCATTTTAGAAACGCCTTTTACTAAACTGAACTAAGCATAAATTTCTTATTTTATTAATTCAATTAAAGCTTCTGTTTTAGCACAGGTGCTTTTAATTTGACAGTTCACAGACAGGACATGGGTTTGACAGAGATTAAGAAGAGATGTGATAAAGTTCTAGAGGCTAGGACTCAGAACATGACATCTATACACTCCACTGTCCATCTGCTACACCTGCCTGTGACATTAGCATTTATTTTATTTTGAAAGTCAAAGAGTGAATATTTTTCCCCTACTTGTCGCTTCAGTTGCCGTTCCACTCCACCTGACCCTCTGGCCTCTGAAGTTCACCTGGAAAACAAAGATTATACATATTACCCCCCTTTGTTAGCTTTAAAATTAAAATATTATCTCTAGATTGCATGAAATACAATTCAATAAATTACTAATTGGCTTTATCTTAAAAAAAATTGATCCCGAAATTAGTCAAACATTTTTGGAGTTAATCCATTTGTCCTTCATTTTAGGAGGTAAGTAAGATTATCTGCACATCAGACCACTTAAATCAAGTGCAATTAACCTTATTACAATAAAATCTACTTTTACTTTTCGCAGGCAGATAATGATAAACATGAAGATTGTTAAAACCCAATGGAATCCAATCCTGTATCTAATAAAGAAGTAAACAGTTAAAGTGCTAAATAATCCCAGTATTTAGTGTATTAGTATCTAATCTTGTTTTGAGATTGATAAACTAGAAAATGATTCCAGATTTTTGCTCTAATTTTGATTAGACAGAAGCTGCTCTTACTTAGTATATCAACCTTACAGAGGATCAAAAAGAGTTTTACTGGATGTAATATTGTGAGACTTGGTTAGATGGACAATTTTTGCAGTGTTTGAACCTAGTTTAACTGTTCTGTGAATGTGGTAGACTGATCACAGGCTGTTTTGTGCACTGTCATTTGGTGGTGGGTAAACAACGTCAACTCACGGGTGATCAGGTGTAACGCAGCACAGCTGATTAGGTGGGAGGTGGCACTTACCTGGTTTGGTGTGCTGGCTTGCCGTTGGATATAGTGTTCCTAGTGATGCGTAGATAAACAGGAGCGTGCACGCACAGAGACAGATGCTCTGTTCGAAAACCTAGGACGCATCCTTAGAAGACCGGATTCGAAGGCCGATTACGTCATAGCG
>NW_015152356.1:7175-9579 GCF_000732505.1 Cyprinodon variegatus
TGATATTGCAGTGAATTTGTATTAGTTATTTATGTAAATATCTGAACATGGCATCTAATGTATATCACAACTTTGGTGTTTTCCACAGGTTTATAACCTGCTGTGTTTCAAGTGTGAAATCAAGAAAGAAAATAAACAAACAACATTTGGACACTGAGTTGTAATCAAGTCTCGCTCTTCTAGCGACCCTTTTCGGTGGGGATAAATTACAAAAAAAAAAAAAAAAAAACGAACACAGGCAAAGTACACATTTTAATCAAGCTGACATGTTGGGTAGGTCGCTTTTTGCTCCACCGCCCCTGGAGCGATAGGCTGAGGCCTCGCATACCAGGCAGCTGTTGTCATTTTATGTTCTTTTCTATTCCCAGCTAGCTGGGAATTTATGTTTCTGATACTTTAAGATGTTTATTGTAAAATATCTTTTTTTTTTTTTTATCAGTGTTTATTGCTCTCCCCGGTGGGGGGTAAAATATCTTATTTAATCAGATATTATTTCAGCTGTTATATACTGTTTATGACACACAGTCCTACAAACTGTGTGTTAGAACAATACATGAAAGAGTGATTTGAGCACTAATCATGGTCAAACAGTTAATTCTGCAGATACATGGAATAAATTCACCACAACTTCTGTTCAAAATATAAGAGTTTATTAACAAAATTCAATCAGCTCGAAGTCAAGCATATTTCAGTTTAACATTCTAAACTAAGACTAGTAAAACACAACTAAACTAAACTAACAAAGAGGAAGGGGAAAACGGTTCAAAAACATATTACAGTTTAAGATGGATCTTGCGTTTGAAACCAAAGTTTTTCTGGAAGAATTTGGGATATGATCAAATTAGCTTTTCACTAATTTTAAAGAAATTGGAATGTTTTCAGATCAATTCACAATGCGAATCCACGAGGTGAATAAAACATAATTTAGGGTTCATATCTTCTCCAGTGTTTGTCCCTGGAGGATTTGTTGCAGGTCTGGCAGAAGCTGACCCTATCCTATCATAAAAACAGTTCTTTTTCTCCAGAGGTTTTGCGTGTGGTTGAAGCAGGTCTGGCAGGAAAGTCTGACCGTGATACACAAATATATACATTCCAAACAAAATTTCCTAACACCTTTATGATGCTGTTGTTCAACCTTCATCATTTCTCAAGTTGTGAAACAAAAGAAAGAAAGGATAAAACAGGTTAAAGTATGTTAGAAATTATCAGCAACTATCATACTCTTGGATATGATAAGTTTTATCATTAGCTTGGAATTGTAGTAGTTTGTGATTGGTCATAGAAGCCAGTAGCTCTGTAAGAACTGTTTTGCACATCTGTTCTAAGTTTTCTTTTGTGGTTTCTGTAGCTTGTTCATGTCCCCCTTTACCAGTGTAAACCTTTGGTTTTGCATTGTGATGTGAAGGTTTATGACATTTATCTGGGGGTTCTGGTTTTCATTCTCTCAAGTAATTAATTCCTTCATCTTGGTGAACCACTGGGGAACTGAATCGTCAATACCTGGAGAACTGCAGCCCTCAAAATAAAGCGGTCTCAAGCGAAAGTAATATTCTCTTGGTGTTTCATGTTCTCCTTGGAGAACTAAAGATGCTTCAAGCATTGCTAATGCCGGATCTCTGTAACCAGAATATTCTTCTCTTAAGGTTTGACAAAGAGCTGAATAACTTTCTCTGATTTTTGGATGAAGAGATTTTATGAAAACAGGGACGCTTCTAGCTGTTTTCCAAATCAGCTTCAATTTCTCATGGCAAGAAGGAAATGACAAGTCTTTTAGACAGTGCTCAACTTCTTGCAGATAATCAGCTATGTTAGAGTGTTGACTTTTTGGGTCAAATATATCAATGTCTTTGGCCAAGCATTCAATCTGTTGAATCCTATGGTCACTCGATGGACCTGGCCCATCAGGAAGTTGGTTCTGCTCATTAATTGGTGGGGGTTTTTGAACTAACCTTTGATGACACAAGGGAGACTGATTGTCCTTAGAGTTTTTCAAGCTGTGAACTGTGGCACTTGATGCTCGGTCAACGGAGTGTGAGACAGAGAATGGGTTGCGTAGCTGTCCTTTTGTTGGGAGCTGGAGAAGTTCCACCTTTCTCCAGCAGAGTCCGCCGTGGATCCTTCTGAGGGAGCCTCCTGCACAGCTGCAGCTCATCGAGATCATCAGAGGATCCACTACTTAAGCTGTCTTCAGACCTTGCCTCAACACCGCAGTATTGATCCAGTTGGTCAGCGCCTAAGCCTAGATCCTCAGTGAAACTTTGTGACTTTGAATCCAGCCTGGATTCTAACCATTGTCTCTGTCTTCCAGGAAAATAGTGTCTCCTCTGCGAAGCTCAGGAAGAGCTAACCTGCCGATCCGACCCTCAGAGCCAAACCTGAAGACTCTTCTCTGGATACCCATGCA
>NW_015152356.1:10188-11872 GCF_000732505.1 Cyprinodon variegatus
GTAACCCTAAGGGAAACAGGATTCCTGAAAGCAGAGACAAGGAGGTGTTAGAATCTAATCTCATCAGAGACAACAAAGATTCTCAGGTGATTGCTAGGCTAAGGTGCTAACCAAACTGGATCAACACTGCGGCGTTGAGGCAAGGTCTGAAGGCAGGTTATATAGGAGAGGATCCTCTGATGACGAAATGCGCCTCAGGTGTGTTGGAGGCTCAGCTCAGGAGGATCCACGGCGCACTCTGCTGGAAAAAGGTGGTACAGCTCCAGATCCCAACAGTACCCCCCTCTCAACGACCGCCTCTTGGCGGTCCAGAAGATGTCGACGGGAGGGAGCGCTCATAATCCTCTATCAAGGACGGATCAAGGATGTAGGAGCCAGGAACCCATTGGCGATCCTCCGGACCGTAGCCCTCCCAATCAACGAGGTACTGCCATCCGCGACCTCGCCGACTGGAGTCCACGATCCGGCGGACAGTGAAGGCAGGATGTCCATCGACGTCCAGGGTGGGTGGAGGGGAGTCGGATGGAGGGCACAAAGGGCTAGAGACAACTGGTTTGACCTGGGAGACGTGGAACGTGGGATGGATGCGAAGACTCGAAGGAAGGTGCAGGCGTATGGCAGAAGGATTAATCACCTGGGCAATTTTGTACGGACCAATGAATCTTGGAGATAACTTGCGAGACATCCCCTTGAGGGGAATGTCCCGAGTGGAGAGCCATACCTGCTGACCAATGACGTACTCTGGGGCAGGACGTCTCCTTGAGTCAGCGAAGCGCTTGGTTGTCTCGGAGGAGCGGTTGAGTGTAGCGATGGTGTCTCTCCAGACTCGTTGACAACGACGGATGTGATGGTTGACAGACTGAACCGAAATCTCTCTCTCGTCTGCTGGAAAAAGAGGAGGTTGATATCCGAGACTAACCTGGAATGGTGACTGGCCGGTGGAAGCAGACTTGAGAGAGTTGTGGGCATATTCAATCCATGTGAGGTACTGGCTCCAGTCGGTGGGTTTTGTTGGAGGTCAGACAACGGAGAATAGACTCGAGCTGCTGGTTCATTTTTTCAGTTTGACCGTTAGACTGTGGATGATAACCAGAAGTGAGTGATGACTTACAGTTGAGTGCTGCGGAGAAGGCCTTCCAGACTTGAGAAATAAACTGAGGTCCGCGGTCAGAAAGAATTTCCTGGGGGATTCCATGGAGTCGAAAAACGTGTTTAACAAGGAGCTGGGCGGTTTGGAAGGCCGTGGGAAGTTTCCTGAGGGGGATCAAATGGCAAGACTTTGAAAATCGGTCGACGATGGTAAAAATTGTAGACATACCTCGGGAGATTGGGAGACCAGTGACGAAGTCAATGGCGATGTGAGACTAGGGACGAGTTGGTACAGGAAGAGGATGCAACAAACCTGAGGGTGGTTGATGTGAGGTTTTGTTTCTGGCGCATGTAGAGCAAGCCAAAACATACTCCTTCACATCCTTGTGCAGGGTAGGTCACCAGAAACGTCTAGAAATTAGGGCGATGGTTCTGCTCACCCCCGGATGAGCGGAAAACTTGGCTGTATGCATCCATTGTATCAGGCGAGATCTGACAGAAGAAGGGACATAAGTTCTGTTTGGAGGACCGTTACCTGGGTCAGGTTCAGAAGCCAGAGCAGAGTTTATGAGAGTGACTGGGTTTTAGACCTCGG
>NW_015152356.1:13175-15617 GCF_000732505.1 Cyprinodon variegatus
TTTCTCTCTGTCTCTCTGTCTGCGACACTACTTTGACTTTTAACATCTTCAGATCTATTTAGTGTTAACTCAGAGTTTAGAGACTTTGTATCTGCTTCAGCAACTGTTCTCCTTTCGACTGGGGTGAACTCCTGCTGATTCAAAGCCTGTTTGCTTTGTTTATTGCATAGCTCCTCAGAGAGGGGGGGTCACAATTTGTTCTGAGGCATTGTCAGTCTGGCCACATGGGTCTTTGTTCTTGTCAGCTCCTGACAATAAAATGTTTGCAGCACTTACTCTGTGGAGGATCATCTGATACTTGGCTTCTAACTCAGAGTACTGTTTAGCTTTTATTTGGGATTTAAGCTGATAAAGCAGCGTGAGCTCACAGAGTACATCTGTTATCAGAAAGTTTTCATTTGGGTTTTGAATTAAGTTAATTAATTCTTGAATCTTTTCTTCACATAGGCTGAGGTTAAAATTGTTTAGGTTATCCTGCTTTTCTGGAGATAAGTGGATAAGCTTTGCAACAATTTGTTTCTGTTTCTCTATGTCTATGAAGTCAATGATGTCGTCAGAATTGAGGATGCTTGGATCCATTTTCAGCTGATAGATCCAAGCAGAACACAATCCAGTCAGTACCCACTATATTTGTATATTTTCATATACATATTGTAAGGACTTATTTTTATGTGTGTAGAATCCGGTCACGGGTTATCTTTAAACACTTTTCTTTCAGTGTTAGAAATGCTACACCTTATTTAGGATTTACTGGCTATTTTAGTGCATGCTTTACCTGTCTCTGAGGATTTATACGCAGTTTGGGCAAAGCTTAATCTTTAAGGATTTACTAGCAATTAGTTTATGATTCACCTTTCTTTAAGGGATTTTAAACAATTTAGTTTGAATCCACCCCCTTTCGGTCGGATAGGACCACAGATTAACTTACGTTAAATCTGGCAGCAAATCTTGTTCTACACAATTATAAAATAAGTGTTTAGGAGTCTTAGCAGACTAATAGACTAAGGGGTTTAGGTTAAATTTCGAAGCATCTAACCTTTTTTGGACTGGAAGCGACTTTGAAATAGCATAACTTGGGAGTTTTCATTTTTGGGATTGTGGTTATAGAAACAAATGGCAGCATCTAGGTATAGATGTGCATAAATTTTGGTCGAACAATAAGTTAAACATGGGTGTAAATCTTTTGGTTTTAGTGATCAGATTGATTTGAATCATCTGAGTTTTGCTTTGAAGTAAAGTTGGTTATCACTAGCTGAAGAGATATTTTGGAGTTATTAGATTTAGTTAAATGTTCTATATTTTGATGCTCCAACAATGTCAAAGGTTATATTTTCTTCTCGTATAAACTAAGACATCTGGTATTGGATTCTTAGGTTGTGACTTTAAGATTTCATTATTGAGTGGTGAGAGCTGATGTTAATTTCACAGGTTTTCAATAATGGCTCTAAGTTTGTTCTCATATATGTGCAAAAAGATCTTTATATTCAATGACCACCAACCTGGAATACCAATTAAATGATACATTCAATAATCCCAGCAATATGGGACACAAAATTTTTTTTACATTCAATGGGCCCACCCAGGGACGCCATATAAATGTTGTGATTTTATGTTCTTTTCTATTCCCAGGATGGTTCTACAGTGGGTGCTCTGAGAACTGCTCTCGCCCGGTTGCAGCTAGATGCTTCAAAGGACCAACCTGCGGCTTCCAGTGCTATCTTTCGGCGTCCAACTACTAGGTCATCCTTTATGGCTCCCCCGTCTGCAGAGTATGTGAATGAGCTCCATGCCTGTTGGATGGACACTATGGCCTTTTCGAGGCTGACCTCTGATGGCAGGGCACTGGCTGCCATGCAAAATGCGCTTGGGCCATATGCCTTCTGTCGAGCCTGCCATAGCTTCCCTCATTGTGGCGCCGGATGAGGCTTTGAGGGGTAATGCCAGGTGTCCTTTTCCTCAGTGCCGTGTCACTGATGATCTGCTCTGTAGAGCCCATGACTCTGGGTCTCGTTTGGGACGAATTGGAAATTCCCTGTCGCATTTACTGCTGGGTCTCTCAGCTTCTTTGGAGGATGTCGCGATCGATGCACCTACCTGAGGACGGATGGATGCATCCCTCCATGCATTTGCTCTTCTGTCGAGGGAGGTTGGACGTGTCCTGTCTACCCTTGTTCAGGCACGTCGCCATATCTGGCTGGCTCAGTCTCCTCTGGTGATTTTATGTTCTTTTCTATTCCCAGCCATCTGGGAATTTATGTTTCTGATACTTTAAGATGTTTATTGTATAATATCTTTTTTTTTTTATTTTATTTTTTTTATCAGTGTCCTGTCTGGCAATGTGGCAATAAGAATAATTGTCTTGATGCCAAAAAGAGCCCAACAGATTTTACTTTCACAAGTGTAGCGGTATGGCAATTGCCATACTGCTGCACTTGTTTCATG
>NW_015152356.1:17060-24629 GCF_000732505.1 Cyprinodon variegatus
ATGCAATCAACTGGTTTTCCTTAGATAGAAAACTTTGAATCAATTTGACTTTATGATCTGGTTGAATTGTAAAGTGCCTTTAGATGACTTGTGTTGTGAATTGGCGCTATATAAATAAACTGAATTGAACTATCCAGATCTGTCTGCTTTTGAATATTGGGTCCAAGGTTTTGAGCTCATTACATTACATTCTCAAAGCTTCCGCTGAGGTCAAAGCATTAACATCTAGAGTGCTGTCCCACTTCATTATTATCCTCTTCTTCATCACTGAAAACAAGCACAACCATGACGGAGCAGTCCTTTGTCATCATGGCGATCCGATACTGACCTGCAGAGAAAAGGTCAAAACTGGAGAATTAAAATCTGAGCAAAGAAACTTCTGTGTCTCAATACTGATTATTTCCATTTGGCTCTATTCATAACATCTCACTTTCACTGACTAACAAGTTATGCTGTTCTGACCCGGTATGAGATTAAAACATTTTATTCTGTTATATTTAGCATAAAGTGATAAAAAGAAGTCAAGGAAACAAAAAGAATCTCATTAGAACCACATTTAGCTCCAAAGACTGAGCTGTTGTTGCAACAGGTCTGGAGGAAAAGGAGAACTCTGTGGAGGTCAGATGATTATTCCTGCATGAACAACTGGGAGAGAAATTTCAGTCAGAGCTGAACGACTGCAGCACTGAGGACAGATTATTGGAGTCTTTATTACAGGTTATGTTCTGATCTGAGCAGAGAGAAATAAAACCTGTTAATCATCAATCGTTCTTCTTCCGTTTTCCGGGGTCAGTTCGCGGGGGTAGCAGCTTCAGTAGGGAGGCCCAGACATCCCTCTCCCCAGCCACTTTGGCCAGCTCATCTGGGAGAATCCCATGGCGCTCCCACGCCAGCCAATAAACACAGTACCTCCAATGTGTCCTGGGTCTCCCCCCCGTGGCCTCCTCCCGGTGGGAATTGCCTGGAACACCTCACCAGGGAGATGTCCAGGCGGCATCCTAATCAGATGCCCGAGCCACCTCAACTGGCTCCTCTTGTTGTGAAGAAGCAGTGGCTCTACTCTGAGTCCTCCCTGTATGACTGAGCTCCTTACCCTATCTCTAAGGGAGAGCACAGACATTGAGCTTTTTGGCTCAGCTCTCTCTTCAAAACCACAGACCAGTACAGTGCACGCTTCACAGCAGATGCCGCACCACTCTGCCGAGTGATCTCTCACTCAATCTTTCCCTCATTTGTGAACAAGACCCCAAGATACTTAAGCTACTCTGTTAGGTTTATTCAATGATGATTATAAAATTAATGTGTGGTCATATGAAACATTGTAGAAATGAGATGCTTCGCTCTCTTATGAGTCAATCAGGAGACCACTCTATCTTGTGATTCAATCAAGAGGAGAGCTCTGCCTTGTGATTACAGCCAGTAGAGCATCCTGTCTTTATGAACTGATCAATTGTTCTGTCAGAACAATACTCTGTTTGTAACCATGTGTTATGTTCTTTTAATAAAGCGCTCTGCAGAGGAGGTCTGAAGGGAGACAGAGTGTTTGAGGCTTGGGTGCAACTGTTTCTACTCCTGCAGGAGCAGTATGAAAATCCCTTACTGTGTATTTCAATTCTTCTTTTACAAACCTACATTTTTGAACCCAACATTTTTGGGGCCGAAACCCGGGAGTCAAGATCCAATTGTCCAGCACCGTGTGGGACCAAGGCCAAGAATCTGTCGTAAGCCGTGCCCCCTTCGCTGGACAGGGCCAGTTTTGTCCAGCCCTGCCCTGTGTTTCCTGGTGACGACTCCCGCTGAGGACTGATCTACACGACAAAGGGTAGGCCTAAAACTTTCGATCAAAAGTTGGTCTGGGACCATTTAAGTTACAACTATCGCAAGAATATTTAACGAGACCAAGTCTTGTTGACGGATATGGCATCTGGGTATTCTGTAAGGTTTGCAGCTGCCGCAGCAGGGATATTTGACAGATATGGCATCTGGGTATCCGGTGCGTGCGAGGGCCTGGAGTTTGGGACTCCAAAGTGTACATGTAACGATAGGTGTTTTACGTCTATATTGGTTAAAATAAAAAATATACAATAGGCCTTAAAATAGGAGTGACTATGTGAGACTGTAAGGAAACAATCGGACAGACAGTTAGACTTATATGCGATTCAGGAGCCTGTAATACTTGTATTAAAGATAATGTAAATGCTAAAACCATCTAAAATGCTAATTTTTGTAAAATCAGCAAATGGTCAAACATCCTAGGAATGGATGTCAAGGGCAATAGAAATAGAACACCTTCAAACAGGAAAAAGGTTGCAAGGTTGCATGTTTTTGTAGAAATATCACCAACTCACCCCAGTAATGTTAGGACGAGACTTGATGGAAAATTAGGCATTGCAATTTTCCCCTACGCTGGGGGGGAATGAAGGCTGTATGAATAATACATGTAATGGCATTGCAAGTAAATCCTTCTGTGTTTTATGCAACATTCTTAGCATTTCTGCTCCATGTCTATTTTTTCAACTATGGAAACACCCTTCTAAAATTCTGTTCGATGTAAAACCCCGATTTCAAGATTTAGCATGTGTTAAAATAACTCACACTTTGATGAAAATGATTTCAAAGATATTCCAAATGCTTTTTGGTCTACAGGAAGAATTAATGTAGGACTGTTGACAACTGTAGATTCAGTTAAAATAGTTCCTAAATCACAATACAGGCCAAGGATAAAACAATATCTGCTAAAATGTGAAGCAAAGGAAAGTATAAAACCAGTTATAAAAACTTTAGCGGGTGCAGAAACAAGTCTGTTGTTTGGGCCATGTTATTTCAGAGGAAGGTAAAAAGATACAAGAAGAGTGAAAAACTGTAATAGCTAGAGAGCGTAAGCCAGTAACTAAAGAACAAATGCGTTTTTAGAATTGTGCAATTACTGCAGGGCTTAGATTTCACATTATGAAAAAAAAACTCAGCTTTTCTTAAGTTTTTTTTTATGACACACTAGTAGCTATGTCAGAGACAATCTAATGGACCCCAGAAGCAGAACAGCAATTCACAAAGCTAAAAGTAGAACTTTTCTCAGCAACTGTCTTTGCTCTACCAAATTATCAAAAACCATTCATCCAAACAGTTGACGGTAAAGCAAGTTATATGATCTCTGTGTTATTACAGTCTCATGGTGATAAGCTTGAACCTTTAGTGTCCTACTCTAAGGGTTAAAGGGGACCCGTGGAAACAGTAGCTCCCCATATTCTTATTTTTTGTCTTTATTATATTGTGTAGTTGGATGTGTGTATATATATAGAAAACTGTAACTTGAGCGTGTTACAAAAGTAATTTCCCTCTCGGATTATTAAAGTATTTCTGATTCTGATTCAGATTATAAGCAGCAGCTATTTTGAGCCATAGGCTTTACCATGCCTCAACGGGAGGGATAAAGAGTATAGTACAACAAATATTTAATCTAACTGCAGGATTAAATAACTACTTTAAAAATTTTTGCAGAGCATGTCTCACATGTTGCAAAGAACATGTAATCTGCCCAGAGCTCCTTTGGTTTTCCCTACAGGAAGGCCTGAAGCCTGAAGACCGAGTGCTGATTAAAATCATCAAGGGAAAATTGGGCAGCTCCAAGGTGTGAAGGACCCTACATTGTGCAACTAGCAACTCCAACCGCTTTGAAGATCCAGGAGAGAGACACTTGGATCCACCAGAGTCGTTGTAAGCTGATTAAAGATTTTCCTCAGCAAGAAGCCCAGTTACCTTCATAGGGACCCCACAACTAAGGTAGGGATCTGTGGTGAAGCCCAGGTACAAAGGGGTTAAGCAATTTAGAGCTTTTCGTCTAAACGCTGGTGAAGAAACCAACCTAACCCAATCCCTTAGCATCCTGGTTAGAGGGTGCTTCCTTGGAGGGACTGGTGAAGATGGGAAAACTAAAGTGGCTCTGCTGCCTGATGGTGACCATTGGACTGGTGCTCTTAGGGACTGAAATTGACTGCCAGAAACAAAGGAAAACCAGAATTGTTTTTGATGGATCCACAGCAAGTCATCCCTATGGTGCCAAAATGTGGTGGCAGCACTCCAAGCGCATTGCTGAAGGTTTGAATAAAACGGACTGTTATGTTTGTACTCATACAGACCTCTCTGGATGAGTTGAAGGTTTAAAGAGGTATGTTGACCATCACACCTCTGGTGCAAGTCCAGCACCATGGACAAGTTGGTTTACCATGGGATCATGATGGCAAGTGCTGATGAAGATAGCTTCACCATTTGTAGGATTGTTCTTAATATTTTTTCCGTTTTATTTTTATCCAGTATTCAGCTGTAACTTATGTTTAACTCTGCCAAGATGCTGATAAAGATACTAATGATTTGCAACTGTGTAATCTGTTACAGGGATAATGATCGCTTCCGAGGGAAGGATCGGGTAGGAATTTTCCTCTATTGGAGAGGTTTTGCCTACTCAAGGGACAGATTTTTTAAGCTTTTTACATTCTTGATAAATCTTACATTTTGCTTAAGTTTTATATTTTAATCCTTTTCATATTTTTGTTTTTTGCATATTGATCTAGATTACTGAATTCCCTATCTGCAATGCATTTATGATGTGTGTAGTAAAAATCTTTTTAGAAGTGCTACGTGCTAATGTTTATATGCACAACAGAAGGAAAATGTTAGGTTTATTCAATGATGATTATAAAATTAATGTGTGTTCATATGAAACATTGTAGATACCACATCGTCTGCGAGTTACAGAGACACAACCCTAAGGCCACCAAAACAGATCCCTTTGACACCTTGGCTGCACCTAGGAATTCTGTACATAAAAGTTATACACAGAATTGGTCACAAAGGGAAATTTACTGCCGGCAACGCGGACCAGGCTCAGACACCGGTCATACAGAGACCTAACAGCCCTTATAAAAGGGCCTGGTACTCCATACTCCTGGAGTACCCCCCACAGGACCCCCCAAGGGTAACGGTTGAATGCCTTCTCAAGGTCCACAAAACACATGTAGACTGGTTGGGCAAACTCCCATGCACCCTCCAGAATCCTGCTGAGGGTATAGAGCTCATCTAGTGTTCCACAGCCAGGACAAAATCCACACTGCTCCTCCTGAAACCGATATTCGACTATCCGAAAGACCCTCCTTTCCAGAACCCCAGAATAGACCTTACCAGGGACCTTACCGGCCCGCTTTTTTAAATAGAGGGACCGCCACCCCGGTCTGCAAATCCAGGGGAACTGCCCCTGATGTCCATGCAATGTTACAGAGCTGCATTAAGCAACAAAGCCCCACAACATCCAGAGCCTTAAGGTACTCAGGGCGAATCTCATCCACCCCTGGGGCTTTGCCAGCAAGGAGCTTTTTAACCACCTCAGTGACCTCAGCACCAGAAATGAGAGAACCCAACCCTGAGCCCACAGGCTGTGTCTTCTCAATGGAAGACATGTTGGTGGGATAAAGGAGGTCTTCGAAGTACTCTGGCCACTAACATACGATGTCCCAAGTCGAGGTCAGCAGCAAACCACCCCCATTATAAATAGTGTTGGTACTGCACTGCCTTCCCATCTTGAAATCCCGGATTTTGGACCAGAATCACTTCCAAGCCATACAGACCTCTTTCTCCATGGCCTCTCCAAACTCTTCCCATGCCTAAGGTTTTGGCCTCAGTGACCTCACCGCTGGGGTCCACCAGCATGTTTTCAAGGGTTGCCGCCGCGACATGCACCGACAGCCTTGCAGCCACAGATCTGACTAGCTGCCTCAACAATAGAGGCACGGAACATGGTCCACTCAGACTCAATGTCCCCCTTCTCCCTCGGAACATGTTCAAAGCTCTCCCAGAGGAGGGTGTTAAAGCTCCTTCTCACGGTGGACTCTGCTAGGTGTTCCCAGCAAACCCTCACAAGTGGGCCTACCAGGTCTGAACGGCGTCCTCCCCACCATCAGAGCCAACTCACCACCAGATAGTGGTCAGAGGAGAACTCCGCCCCTCTCTTCACCTGAGGGTCCAAGACATGGTGGTCGCAGATCAGATGAAAAAACAACAAAGTCGATCATTGAACTACGGCCTAGGGAGTCCTGGTGCCAAAAGCACATATGGACACCCTTATGCTTGAACACGGTGTTTGTTATGGACAATCCATGACGAGCACAGAAGTCCAACAACAGAACACCACTTGAGTCCAGGTCAGGTGGGCCATTCCTTCCAACCATGCCTCTCCAGGTCTCACTGTCATTAAATATGTGAGTTTTAAAGTCCTTCAGAAGAACAAGGGAGTCCCCAGGATGGCCATTCTCCAGTACCCCCTCTAAAAACTCCAAAAAGGGTGGGTAATCTGAACTGCTGTTCGGCGCATAAGCACAAACAACAGTCAGAACCCACCCCCCCACATGTATGCAGAGGGAGGTCACCCTCTCGTTCAGCGGGGTGAACCCCAACGTACAGGCACCAAGATGAGGGAAAACAAGTATGCCCACTCCTGCTCGGTGTCTCTCACCAGAGGCAACTCCAGAGTGGAAGAATGTCCATCCCGTCTCGAGGAGACTGGTTCCAGAGCAAGAGCCATGCATCGAGGTAAGTGCGACTATCTCTAGCCTGAACCTTTCAACCTTGCACACTAACTCAGGCTCCTTACCCACCAGAGAGGTGACATTCCATATCCCAAGAGACAGCTTCTTCAGCCGAGGATCTGAATAGTCCCCACCCTCAACTGCAACCCATCTCACATTGCACCCAACCCCTTCGGCCCCTCCTACAGGTGGTGAGCCCATTGGATGGGGGGACCCATGTTTTCTCTTCGGGCTGTGCCTGGCTGGGCTCCATGGGTAAAAGCCTGGCCACCATGTGCTCGCCAGTGTGCCCCACCTCATGGTCTGGCTCCAGGGTGGGGCCCCGGGGACCCGCGCCTAGGCCATGGAACACTAGGTCCATTTGCTTTCTCATCATAAGAGGTCTTTAGGCTGCTCTTTATCTGGTCCTCACCTAGGACCTGTCTGTCTTGGGTGACTCGAATAGGGGCCATAAAGCCCACAGACAGCATAGCTCCTAAGGTCATTGGGACACTCAAATCCCTCCACCACGAAAATGTGGGAGCCCAGGAGGGGGACCTGAAAAGAGAAAAATAAAATCTGTTAATCAGTAAGTTATGACAGCCACAGGTAAACTAAACACTTTGGAATGAAAAACGTCAGTTATGGGTGAAGCAGCAAGTTTAGCAGGTTTTAGCTCCGCCGCTCTACCCAACACACCTGAACTAAAGGAGGAAGCAGTGTGTGATCGTTGGTTCCTAGAGAGAGACTCCCAGATGATCAGATTCTCAGCTTTACTGACTGAGAAGTGAGTCTTTATTACAGGTTATATTCTGATCTAAGCAGAGATAAATAAAACCTGTTCACCAGTGAGTTTTATAGCAGCTAAATATTGAATATAGGACTTTGGAATGAAATACGTCAGTTATGGGCGAAGCAGCAGGTTGAACAGGTTTAATTTACCCTTTACTTTCCACAACTGAAATAAAGCAGGAAGCATTTTGTGGTTGTTGGTTCCTGCAGAGAGACTCCCAGA
>NW_015152356.1:25440-33024 GCF_000732505.1 Cyprinodon variegatus
AGAAGAGAGGGATGATGAAGGAGAAGATGGAGGCTCTGAGCAGAGAGATAGCAGCTCTTTCAGACACAGTCAGAGCCACAGAGGAGGAGCTGAGAGCTAAAGACGTCTCATTCCTGCACAACTACAAGGCTGCAGTCATACCTCATCCTGTCTGAAGATCTGACCAGTGGGACTAAAGGAGAGAAGAGAAGCTTCCTGATAATCCAGAGAGGTTTAGGTCTTGGTGGTATTCTGTCCTGAGTTCTGAGGGCTTTAACTCAGGGAACCACAGCTGGGATGTTGATGTTAGAGACAGTATATACTGGAAACTTGGTGTGATAGAAGAGTCTGTCCATAGGAAGGGAAACAGACCGCCTCGATTGTTGGTTATATGGTTCAATGGAGGTAAATACTCAGCAGAGTCTCCATCATCTCCTTTCAAACATCTCTCAGTTCAGAAGAAGCTCCAGAGGATCAGAGTGAATCTGGACTGGGACAGAGGAAAGCTGTCCTTCTCTGATCTGGACACTAACAGACACATACACACCTTCACACACACCTTCACTGACAAGATGTTTCCATACTTCTCCACTCTGGATAAAATAAAAATCTTACCCATGAAGATCTCAGTGAGCAAACAGCAGCTCTGATGTTCTCAGCATGAAGAACACAAAGTCCAAATGAAACCTTATTGATCTGATTGAAACTCAGTGTTTGAAACAGGAAACTGGAGATGATCCGATCTGATCTGACTGATCACCTGGTTGTTTTCAGGTCAGTTTCAGATCTGCTTCCTAACTAAGACATGAGTTGGAAGATGTGGAGTTTAGTTTAGTTCTGACAGCAGATCCAGGTGTGCTGATCATGAACAGGGAACAGGTGAGGTTAGTGGAGACATGAGGACCCTGGAGAGCTCTGCTGATGGAAACAAACTGAGATCCAAACATCCAGACTGATGAACGCTGCAGAAGAAACTCTGAGAGGTTTTCATGTTTAATTCAGGAACATATCAGCAGATCTGGACTTAAGTTTGACCTTTTTGTAGTGCTTAGTCCTGTTTCTCTCCTAGACATAGCTATGAGCTTAGCTTTTACTCTAACTGCTTGTGTTCTCTTCCATCCTTGTTTACATGATAAAAAGCTCAAGGATCATCTGCTTAACTGTTTATTTTTCCTAGCCAGAGCCTTCTGTGGAGCTATGGAGTTACCTTTTCTCACATTTAAGTAATTTCTCTCTGGAATTATTAAAGTATATCTGATTCTAGAAGTATTTCTGATGATAGAAAGTTTTTATAGATCTGTACTTCTATGTTTCTTTCTGTATCTGTGCTTCTGTCTCCTTGAACCCCAGTCTGCATCAGCAGAAGGCCGCTCACACCGAGCCTGGTTCTGCTGAAGGTTTCATCCTGTTAAAGAGAGTTTTTCTTCTCCACTGTCGCCACATGCATGTTTGGTGTGAGGGATTGCTGCAGAGTCAACAAAACAAGGTAGCAAATGTCTGCTGTCGCTACATGCTCCTCCAGGAGGAGTCAATCCTACAAAGATAGAAATCTTTTAATGATATGTATGTATCATTTGATTGGATTGTCTCTCTAAAGTGTCATGATATGGAAATCAAACTTGAAATGCATTTTGCAATTGTGAATTGTATTTATTAATCCAATATTAAATACTGAAATTAAAAAATGTTTCAAATCCTGTTTCTAAATGGATATTTAAAAACCATGATTCACAATTCTGATTATAAATACCTTTCTTCATTAAACATTTTAAAAGGTAATGCCCTTTTCCAATTTCCATCATTTTCTTTTTTTACCATTCATTTTCAAATATTTTGACTGTTGCATTTTCTTTTGACTTTATCGTCTCCATTTATCATTTTGATGAACCTGGGCAAACTGGAGACCAAGTTGAACCAATCACAGCTGCTCCTCGGATGTAACGAGCTCTCTCATTGGTTAGACAGCCACAATTGGATCTTAACATGATGGCTACCACAGGAGGTACTGATTTACTGCTCCACCCGCTCCCTTTGTGACTCCAGACAAGGTGAAAACTCACATTTCCTATTTGGCAGAATTAGAGTTTGATATCATCAGATACAAGAGAAACTAATCCTCTGAGTGCTGGATGGATAATTCATAAGTTTTGCTTTATATGCAGAAGTGACCTTTAAGGTGTCTGCATCATTGGCACCTGCTCTGTTGATGTAGTTAGCCAAAGTGATTAATGCCTGTGTAATTCTCAGTCATCAGGGTCATGGCATGTCCCTTCCATGCACAATAGAAGACTCCAACCATCCAGAAGAACAAGGGGCGGCTATTTGATTTTCATCTGACTTTTAATGTTCTTAGGAGGATGGACCTACATGCTGCTTAAATACATCAGAGCTCCAACTACAGATTGCTCTGTGCGAGCCGACAGAAATGATAAAGACTCCTGGATAGGTGTCGAAACGTCTTCAAATAAACCGTGTGAAAGTCTGGTTGCCTTCCAATTTAAGCCTGTTTGTGGTTCCAAAGTGATAAAGTTATCTATTGTGATGCTCCAAATATTACTTGCTGCATCGTCCTCCATGTGGGAGCTTTAATTATGATTTGTCTACTAACTAAACCCAAAATTGTCAACATTTGAATTGAGGTGAACACAGCCTGCATCCATGTCAGTAGTAAAAACAAGTTTAACCTGTTTTACTGTCATTCAGGGTGGCAAACACCACCCTGAATGACAGCCTTGCCCCCCCTGCTGCCACTCCAGTCTGTGGTAGGGGTGGCAAGGCTTATAAATGATGGCTAATTTGACAATTACTGACTGCTAATCTCCATTGTCGGACTGCAGTGAATGCATAGAGACTGACATATTTCGAAAACTGAATGGCACAAAGCGAGGGAGCTAGGGGTCGTGTGGAAAGGAGACACGTGATAAAACGGGTCAAAACTGATGAACTATCTATCAAGAAATAGAATTTTGCAAGCACAATGTTCCTAGAATAGTTGTGATGCTAATTTTGAGATGATAAAAATCAGGTTGAAGAACGTTATTTCACCAACTATGATGTTAGGTCTGACATTTGTTCTTTGTAAAGTAGGCTATTGTAACAAAAGCTAATATTGATTCAGCGCCTGTCAAGGGAAACATTGTAAATCTTAGAGAAATGAAGAGGAAAGGAAGCATATATAGATTCTTTCACCAAACAGAAAGGCGAGAGAAATAGAAAATGAAAAACCGAGCAAGGTAGATGAAGAAGATGAGGTGGAAGGATAGAGAAAAGACGAAGACGAGGCGGATAGAGAAGGGCAACAGAAACGTGACAGAAATAGAATACAAGGCCAAGGCGACCAAGGACAGGAGGAGGCGGGAGAACATCACAGCCGTGAGGTATGGAGGGAGAGATTCACCAAGAGGAGGAGGGAGAAAGCAAGAGACAAGATAAGGTGCATGGCTCACACAGTGAAAGGGAAATGAGAGTTCCTGGGCCATCACCAAAGATGTCCAGTCCAGCTGGTCCACATGGTATCTATAGTATGCTAAGTTACATATGAATAAGAACAACAAATGGCAAAGATGGACATTTTGCTTTAAGGTATATTCAAGAGACCTTGATTAGACTTGAAATAAACATAAATATTTATGTTTTCTTAAATATGAATAATTAGGAAAACTTGTGAAAGTGTGATAAGATAGGGAGGTGTTAACACAGTTTGATGGTTAACTAATCAATGACAGTTCCTAATTGATTATGTTTTTACTATGTTAAAGATAGGCTCTGTGTATGCACCTTGGACCTTTCTCTCTCCGGTTCTTTTCCTGAAAAGAGATCACTCATGACAAACTCATTAAATAACAGTCCATAACTTATACTTATATATAAAACCATGAGACATAACAACAGACTTTGATAGGAATTGTAATCTTCCTCAGATCAGAGAAGTTGCTTAGAGTTACAGAAGGCAGCTGCTCCCCCCTGGGCTAACTGCTCAGGAAGTGGCTCTGATAAACAGTTAAAGAGGCATTTTATACATCTCCAGTATGACACATCATCACATCATTACATCATACATGTTAGCAGATGAGCAGACATCCATGGCTCCAGCCTTATCAAAATATGACACTTTGTTCTTAGCTGAAGGACCCCGCTCTCATTCCATTCCCAAATCTTTGTCATGTACAGAATGAAAATTATAACTGTTTATCCTGGACAGGAGACTGTCTTAATTAGACAAACTATTGTGGAAAACATCAGTCCTAACACACAACAGACTCACACATCAGTTTCCTTAAGACTCTCCAGGGAGGAGCCAGGAGAAGCTTCCACAGCAACTGGTATAAATCTCATCCCTGGTTAGAATGCTCACAATAAAGGACTCCAAGGACTGTTTTCACCTCATTTGAGGGTTATCATAACTGGAAAAAGGCCACAATGAAAGACAGTGGTTTCTCATGCCAGATCAGAACGCCATGTAAATGCAGGCTACCTTGACAGTGCAGCCCGAAGGGTCCCAAATCCGATTTTTTTGCCCACATGCGACCTGGATCTGGTCTTTTCATGGCAGTCTGAACAACACAGATCCGATTTTTTCCAATGCAACCCAGGCAACTTGGATCTGTGGTCCTGAATGCCATTAGTAACAGACATAGGTCACTATTCTGCATCTTGCTACACAGAAGCGGCAAGAAAAACAAACGATGATTTTGTTTGTTTTTTAATAGTCCCAGAGAGAAATTACTTCTCTGCATTTAACCCATCCCCTTGGGGAGCAGTGGGCTTCCATTGTGAAGCGCCCAGGGAGCAGTGTGGGGTTAAGGGTCTTGCTCAGGGACCGAGAGTGGCAGTGGGGGATCGAACTCACAACCTCAGGATTCAAAGCCCTATGCCTTAACCACTACCACCGCTAGATGCACTCCAGAACTACTATTCATGTTTATTTACGCAAACATGAAGCTCGCTGGCTTGTGATGTCATTGCGTCCTCTAGTGCGCATGCGGGGCACTTAAGCTGTATGAATGCAGTTTACACAGGAGATCACATACAAGTTGCATATATTTGGAAATGTGAACAGCAATGCAAAAAAAAACAGATTTCACAAAAAAACAGCCTCAACAGGTCCCATGGATTCTTCAAACTTTGATATTAACTGGATATTAACTGGATTAACTGAGTGTGCAGCTGTTGCAGCTGTCCAGAGGAACTCCATCTGAAGTTAAGTTATTTTCTCTGTGATATCTCTGTATCTAAGTAACTCTAACTGACTACTTTAAAACATAGCACCTTCTGCTGCACTTTTCTACTGAGCACTTGTCAGTTTCACACAGTTTTATTTCTGATAGCAAGGAGTAGCTAGCCTAGGCTAGCGCTAGCTTAGCATTGCTATGGCTTNCTTGTCATTCTGATGGAGCATTCTGTCTTCATGAACTGATCAATTGTTCTGTCAGAACAATGCTATGTTTGAGGTCCAGTGGGAGACAGTACGTTTGAGTCTGGGGTTCAACTGTCTCTCCTTCCTGCAGGAATTGTATCGATAAATCGTGTATTTCAGTTCTTAAGAAAAAAACCTACATTTTATGAACCCGACATTTTGGTGCTGAAACCCGAGAGTCAAGATCCAATTGTCCAGGACCGTGTGGGACCAAGGCCAAGAATCTGTCGACAGCCGTCCTCCCTTCGCCAGATGGGGCCAGTTTGGTCCAACCCTGCCCTGGGCATCTTGGTGACGGCTCCAGAGGAACTGATCCTACACGACAAAGGGTAGGCCTGAAGCTTTTGATCAAAAGTTGGTCTAGGGCCATTTAAGTTACAGCTGTAATCGCAAGAATATTTGACGAGACCAAGTCTTGTTGACGGATATGACAACTGGGTATTCTGTGCATCAGAGTGTGAGACTCTGTGTTGTTCTCGAGATAGTAACGTTTGCAGCTACCGCAGCAGGGATATTTGACAGATACGGCATCTGGGTATCCGGTGCGTGCGAGGGCCTGGAGTTGGAGACTCCAAAGTGTACACGATAGGTGTTTTTTGTCTATGTTGGTTGAAATAAAAAATATAATAGGCTTTAAAATAGGTGTGACTGTGTGAGAGTGTGTGAGGAAACAATCGAACCTTTCAGGTTCTGTTGTTTCATGCTAAAACAGCAGGGGTTAGTACAGTACAACTCTTGTGGATGCAGAGGCAAGAATTTCTCACCTGAAAAGGTAGAAGCAGAAATTACCACAACAGTGTTTGTTTGCTGTCCTGCTGAATAAACATCCAGTGCGTAGAATACCCTAGGTGTTTGTACTGGACTAAATTCTTTAAAATGGGTAAAGGTCAAAATAAATTTAGAGATAATTTAAAATCTACGATTAGAAGTTTGTAGAAGCGCAGGATCCAACAAAAAATAAACATATGGTTGAATATATGGTTTTAAAAAAAATATGGGTTTGAGGGACGTCTCTATTCCAAGATAAAATAATAAGAACTAAATGATAAAATAATAGAACTAAAATGAGCCAGGGAGGTAAATTAATTAAAAAGGATGGGTTCAGGAAAGGGTATAGAGAAGATCATAAAGGGTATGAAAAGTTTGTGTCAGATTGATCCAAGTAATTTAAAATACTTGTAGAAGTGGAAGTTAGAGTATGAAATAGATGGTGTGTGAAGGTAGATCAATGGAGAAATGTTATGTGCCGGCTAGAAATAAGCACTAGTGCAAAAATAGATAAATAAAAAAACTAATGAATAAATAAGTATATATAAATAAATAAATGAGCTCTAAATGGCGAGTTGTTGATATAATACATGCGCAAAGTAGATATGTTATTATTAAAAATTAAATAAACAGATCTAATGTTGTGTTTGTCCGGTTTTAAAGTTATGTGTTTCTGTCTTTAAAGGGTTAGGGTTATGTTTGTGGGTCTTTTAAGTTGTTTGTGTGTCCAAAAGATAATGAAACACAGTTTAGAGGGAGACAGCTTGAATCTGCAGGAGCGGGGGAGTATGTAACTGGATCAATGTCTGCAGCATTGATCCAGTTGACAGCCTTCCTAATGCGTCTGCAGGGTCTCCAAAACTATAAGTTCGTAACCAAAAAATTAAAAATAAATAACCCACCAGAAAATTATTTTAGTCATGCAAGCTACATACAAGGAATAAACAAATTAGAGGGATTCAATAAGTGGATTGTGCAAGCTAAAACATTAAAAAAGCTATTAAGCGTAGTTTGGACCATATTTGGCCTCAAGGGAGGGGCCGATGGTCACAGGGGAAAAACAAGAGGTTGCGTAGAAAGTACAATAAGTGCTACAATTGTGATAAGGAGGGCCACTTTGCTCGAGAATGTCCAGACCCCGGAGAGTGACCCTCCCTGTCACCAATGTTATGACCAGCACTGACGCCAGGAGTCATGTGCACCAGCAAAAAATGGCAGTTAATTGTGGACCCAGTGGAGGTCCTGGACCTACAGCAAATTTTCTTTTCTTTTTTAAACACATCAGAAAAACCATACTGGCATTTAAACATTCAAGGGGTAAATGTAAAGTTCTTGTGTGACACCGGGGCCGATAAATCCGTTCTGAGGGATACAATACCTCAGATTAAACAGGGATCAAAAAGGATCACTGTAGTCTCTGC
>NW_015152356.1:34147-36258 GCF_000732505.1 Cyprinodon variegatus
TTCAGCACATTTCTGAAAAACAATTGGTATCTGATGAAGAGGGATTCACGGTGGAAGCTGATTTTGTGTTAAGCCCAGACTGTCCAGTTAATCTATTAGGCAGAGATTTGTTAAGGAAATTGCAATTAGTGCTGGAGCCTACAGACAAAGGGGTAGTGGTGAAAAGATGTACATGCTGTAAGGGGAAGTTACTCCAGAAAAGCAGCTGACACACATGTGACACATTTAGGCTCATTCCCAAAAACATGAATAGTTCTAGCAATTAATGGACAGGCAGTTAGACTTATATGCGAATCAGGAGCCTGTAATACTTGTGTTAAAGATAATGTAAATGCTAAAACCATCTAAAAGGCTATTTTTTGTAAAATCAGCAAATAATCAAACATCCTAGGAATGTATTTTAGGGGCAATAGAAATAGAAGACCTTCATACAGGAAAAAGGTTGCAAGGTTGCATGTTTTTGTAGTAATATCACCAACTCACCCCATTAATTTGTTAAAGTGAGACTTGATGGAAAATTAGGCATTGCAATTTTCCCCACGCTGGGGGGAATGAAGGCTGTATGAATAATACATGTAATGGTGTTGCAACCAAATCCTTCTGTGTTTTATGCAACATGCTTAGCATTTCTGCTCCTTGTGTATTTTTCCAACTATGGAAACAGCCTTATAAAATTCTGTTCACTGTAAAACCCCAGGTTCAAGATTTAGCATGTGTTAAAATAACTCAGCATTCTTTGTTATCACAATTTGATGAAAATGATTTCAAAGATATTCCAAATGCTTTGTGGTCTACAAGAAGAATTGATGTAAGACTGTTGACAACTACAGATTTAGTTAAAATAGTTCCTAATACAGGCCAAGATTAAAACAATATCTGCTAAAATGTGAAGCAAAGGAACGTATAGACTAGTTATAGAAGATTTAGCGCGTGCAGAAATAAGTTTATTGTTTGGGCCATGTTATTTCAGAAGAAGGTAAAAAGCTACAAGAATGTCTTTTTAGAATTGTACAATTACTGCAGGGCTTAGATTCCACATTATGAAAAAAACATAGCTTTTCCTAAGTTTTTTTTTTATGACACACTAATAGCTATGTCAGAGTAGCAGACAGCAATTCACAAAGCTAAAAGTAGAATTTTTCTCAGCAACTGTCTTAGCTTTGTAAAATTATCAAAAACCGTGCATCCAAATAGTTGACGGTTAGGCAAGTTATATGACCTCTATGTTGTTACAGTCTCATGGTGATAGGCTCATACCTGTCGTGTCCTACTTTAAGGGTTAAAGGGGACCCGTGGAAACAATAGTTCCCCCATATTCTTATTTTTTATCTTTATTATACTGTGTAGTTGGATTTGTGTATATATATAAAACTGTAACTGAAGCGTGTAACAAAAGTAATTTCCCTCTGGGATAATTAAAGTATTTCTGATTCTGATTCTGATTGAAAGCGGCAGCTATTTTGAGCCATGAGTTTATCATGTCTCCTGAGGGGGAATATTGAGTATAGTACAACAAGTATTTTAATCCATATCCAAAATTTTAAATAACTACTTTAAAAATTTTTGCAGAGCATGTCTCACATGTTGCGAAAAACATGTAATCTGCCCAGAGCTCCTTTTGTTTTCCCTACAGGAAGGCCTGAAGCCTAGAGACCGAGTGCTGATTAAAATCGTCAAGGGGAAAATTGGGCAGCTCCTAAGTGTGAAAGACCCTACATTGTGCAACTAGCAACTCCAACCTCTGTGAAGATCCAAGAGAGAAACACTTGGATTCCCCAGAATCATTCTAAGCTGATTAAAGACTTTCCCCAACAGGAAGCCCTGTTACCTTCACAGGGATCCCATGACTAAGGTAGGGATCTGTGGTGAAGCCCAGCTACAAAGGGGTTAAGCAATTTAAAGCCTTTCATCTCAACGCTGGTGAAGAAACCAACCTAACCCAATCTCTTAGCGTTGTTGAGGTATATTACCAACATGGAACTAAATCAGTGGGCTGAACCGTCTCCGTTGCCACCTGAACCACCCCCTTTGTTCTTGTCCACAATGGAACTACCCCCACGTCACTCACAGCACGGACCAATCAGCCGATGCGCAGACAGGAAGTGCCCGCA
>NW_015152356.1:37465-41855 GCF_000732505.1 Cyprinodon variegatus
ACCTGCTGCTAGCGGACATTAATGAATGTATTAATATCTGGCATATTTTGGACAATTTCAGACGCCAGTAATAGTTATTTCGTTGTTTCTATCTCGTTTAATTCTTTATTTTCGATTTTTCTTTTATTTTTTTCTTTTGAACTAGTCATTTAATCTACCTCGTGTTTATTTTTCTAGTAGTGTGTAGTGTTTGCATAGATGTTAGATTTCTGTAATCCTGAATTATTAGAATAAAGACATCATTGGTTAATCTGTAGTGGTTTTGGTCGTTCATATAACGGAGGGTTTATCACACAGTGCAAACCCACCCCCTTTTGGTAATAGTGCGAATAAACAGAGATAGAAGGTTCTTTATTGATAATTTAATAGCTTTGCTGATAACTTAACCGGGGCCACTAGACTGGTGGATACCTGGATTTTAACAGCCGGTCCCGGAACCCCCCAGTTGTGGATCAACAACCGGTAAGTAGATAATTCAGGGCTATAATTATCCACCTAAGAACACTAAATTGATTTTGCCTTCGATGTTGAATAGGATAATAATTAACTATAACTCCAGTTCTAGTTAACCATCTATTCATTATCTGCAGAACATTATTTTTGCACAACAGCATCCTGGTTAGTGGGTGCTTCCTTGGAGGGACTGGTGAAGATGGGAAAACTAAAGTGGCTCTGCTACCTGATGATGACCATTAGACTGGTGCTCTTAGCGACTCAAACTGACTGCCAGAAACAAAGGAAAAACCAGAGTGGTTTTTGCTGGATGCACAGCAAGTCATCCCTGTGGCGGCAATATGTGGTGGCAAAATTCCAAGCACGTTGCTGAAGGTTTGAATAAAACGGACTGTTATGTTTGTACTCATACAGACTTTTCTGGATGAGTTGAAGTTTTAAAGAGGTTTTGCCTACTCAAGGGACAGATTTTTAAGCTTTTTTCATTCTTGATAAATCTTACATTTTTGTTTAAGTTTCACATTTTAATCCTTTTCATATTTTTGTTTTTTGCATATTTATCTTTGATTACTGAATTCCCTATCTGCAATGCATTTATGATGTGTGCAGTAAAAATCTTTTTAGAAGTGCTACATGCTAATGTTTATATGCATAAGAGGAGGGAAATGTCAGGTTTATTCAATGATGATTATAAAAATAATGTGTGCTTGTGAAACATTTTTGCAAGGGGATGCTCCACTCCTGTCTCATGATTCAGTCAGAAGACCATCCTGCCTTGTCTTTCTGATGGAGCATTCTGTCTTCATGAACTGATCAATTGTTCTGTCAGAACAATACTCTGTTTGTAACCATGCATCATGTTCTGTTAATAAATGCTCTGCTGAGGTCCAGTGGGAGACAGTACGTTTGAGTCTGGGGTTCAACTGTCTCTCCTTCCTGCAGGAATTGTATCGATAAATCGTGTATTTCAGTTCTTCTTAAGAAAAAACCTATTTATGAATCCGACAACTGACCCCTGCTGTCAAAACTGAAGAAAGTGAGGACATTCCCATGTGTCACAGAGTACATGTGAATAAAAAACATTTTTGTGAGGTGGACTGTTCCTCTTTACTCTCAATCTTATTGTCTGCGTAATAATAATCAAACACTGTTTATCATGACCTTATTATTCTTCATGAACCACATCAGGTGTTGAGTTGCTCATTTTAAGCAATGCTGTCTGTGTAAAATAACAGATTCCTGAAGGTTTACCAGGTGGATGTTGGTCAGATGATAGAAGAGGCTTTTATTAAGAAAACAGACAATCTTTCAGTCCAGATATTGTATCCATTCTTCCTCCTCATCATAGTCTGTGTTTCCATGTAGTGTCCATTTTCATAGCCTGACATCTTTAGAGATATCTGCTGTTAGTTTCTGTTTTCATCCTTTAAAATGAAATCAGTTAAAAAATTTCGAAGTCTGAATGTTTAAAAACACCTGATTTTATTCCACTAAATGTGTAGAACTGTGTGACATAGATACAGGAGGGAAATGATTTCTAGATGTTGACAGTTTTTGTTTGTATGCAGCTTTACAACTGTTCCCTGCCTGGCCTGCAGGAGGTGCTGCTGCTGAGGCCTTTCAGAGCCTGCTGAGGATTCTGGGACCTGAAGCGGCCATTGAATCGATCATCAGAGGCTTGAGCCTTTCAGAAGACGCTGAACTGAGCGGGTAGAAGGTCCAGAAGGTCCGCACTGGATCAATCATTGGAGGCTGAATCAGAACTTTATTTTTAATCTAGGATGAGTCAAATCTACCAAAAATAAACAATTTCAGTAGAAAACAGCAGGCAGCTGCTGGGCCCTTATATCCTCACAGAGTTTCGGATGTTTTTTATTTCCACACTCCAAGGTTTCAGGAGTCTGCAGGAATCACAGCGCTGAACCAAGAGCTTCATGCTTCTTTGACTTCATGCTTGGTGTTTTTCTCTCTGACCTGAACCTGTCAGCAGTGGGACCTTATATAGACATGTGTCTGTATTCCTAATCACATTCAGTCAGATAAATGCACCACAGCTGGACTCCATCTAAACTGCAGAAACATTGAAGGATGATCAGTGGAGACAGTCTGAACATCAGCAGAGTTTAGAGCTTCATGGCAAAAGCTGTGAATATTTATGGAAATATGATTTGTTAGTTTTTAATGAGTAATACATTTATTACAATTATGAAAAATAAACCTTTTCCACTTTTTCGTAATGAGCAATTTTGTTTAGAATCTACAGAAGAGATACATTTAAAGCGTTTGGAAAAAGGCTGAAACAAATTGAAACATGGAAATAATGTAGAGCTTTGAAAACTTTCTAGAAGGACTCTGATTCAGGGCTTTCTAAGGCTGCTGTCCTGCAGCTTTTAGATGCATCGCTTCTTCAGAATACCTGATTCAGATGAATGGATCGGTACCGGGCCTCTGCAGAGCTGGATGACTGGATAATGCAGTCTAGAAGCTGCAGGGCAGCAGCTCTGGAGGACTGGACCTGGTTATCCCTGATTTACATAAAGATGAAGGAGAACCTGGATCTGCTGCCAAACAGAGGAGTCAATGTTCCAGCTTTGCATCATAGAGTCTCAGTTCTTGGAATAATTCAACAAGGAGACAAACAGACTTCCTGGAGATGTTGGATGATCTTCACTTCATTCTCTAAGCCTCCTCTGAGGTCAGATCATTAACATCTAAAATGCTGTCCCACTCTTCATCATCGTTGTCTACTTCAGCACTGAAAACAACCAAAGCCATGATGGAGCAGTCCTTTGTCGTCATGGCGATTAGGTACTGATGGACCTGCAGAGAAAAGGTCAGAACTGGAGAATTAAGATCTGAGCAAAGAAACTTCTCAGCGTCTCAATACTGATTATTTCCATTTGGCTCCATTCATAACAACATCTCAGCTTCACTGACTGAGAAGTGATTAACAAGTGATGCTGTTCTGACCCGGTATGAGGTTAGAACATTTTATGCTGTTACATTTAGTAACAAGTGATTAAAAAGACATCAATGAAACAAAAAGCATCACATTAGAACCACATTGATATATATGGGTTTTATATTTTATGTTATTTGACAATCATACAAGTTTTGTGCATCAGAAATGAAGCACTCTTATTACCTAGGCACTCTCGTTATCTAAGTTTCTGTTTCCTTGAGAGCATGATATAATTTGTTTTTGTACTCACAAGCTCTCGGTGCCATGCTCTGAGAATTATGTAATTTGTTTTTGGTTTCGGCTGTCCACGAGCCCTGGGTGGGTTCGGGGAGTGCCCATTCCATATTTTGGTTTCTGTAATCATGCGCTCCAGGCGTGAGAGGGAGTGGTCACTTTTCCTGATTGGGTGAAAGATTTTCCTTTGAAGTTTGGCATAAATGACGGATGGTGGTTGGCACTGGCAGGGTCTGCTAGGGTTGCGTACGGATGCCCAGCTGCGCAGGTTGCTGCCCTGCCGGGATCGACCGGTCCTCCGATTCTTGTGTCACAGTAGGGAGACAATATAGATTGTATTGAGACAATATAATTTGTATTCAGCACCATGTCTTGATTGATGTGCTTGCTTTGCTGTTTTCTGTGGTGGAATAAAACAACACATTTTAATTCTAGCAGAAACAGTTTGTGTGTTCTGTGTGTGCGTCTTTATTGCCAACCCATTCCGATCCTGCCTAAATTTCATAATACAGACATTTAGCTCCAAAGACTGAGTTGCTGTTGCAGCAGGTCTGGAGGAAGAGGAGAACTTTGTGGAGGTCAGCTGATTATTCCTGAACGAACATCTGGGAGAGAAATTTCAGTCAGAGCTGAACGACTGCAGCACTGAGGACAGATTATTGGAGTCTTTAGTACAGGTTATGTTCTGATCTGAGCAAAGATAAATAAAACTTGTTCATCTGTGAGTTTTCTAGCAGCTAA
>NW_015152356.1:43721-44988 GCF_000732505.1 Cyprinodon variegatus
ATGATCTGATCTGATCTGACTGATCATCTGGTTGTTTTCAGGTCGAACTTTAACGAGCTTCATAATCTGTCCAGATGCTACAAACTAAGACATGAAGTGGATGATGTGGAGTTTAGTTTGGTTCTGACAGCAGATCCAGGTGTGCTGATCATGAACAGGGAACAGGTGAGGTTAGTGGAGACATGAGGACCCTGGAGAGCTCTGCTGATGGAAACAAACTGAGATCCAAACATCCAGACTGACAAACCATAAAAAAGTGAAATATGTTTAACAATTAAAATTTAAAAGTTATATATTAAAAATGTTTTCTAAGGAAAGGTATTTATAATCAGATTTTTGGATTTTGATATTTGAGTCTCCATTTAGAAATAAGATTTGAAAATGCATTTTTAAATTGTTTAATAATGTTTTAATAATGAAATAGAATTTACTAATTGTCTTTAATAATTCAATTTAAAATGTCCCAATTACAAAATTATTATAAAACTGGATTTCTAACAGTCCAGTTTAAATGTTCAATTTTAAATGTTTTTTATGTCTTTCTCAGTGACTCTTTCGCCCTCTATACCTTGATGTGTTGTTAACTGACTTCAATCTGGAGTTGGATGAAACCATTTAGTTTCTCCTGTGTTTCTGGATTCATGTGATCAGTGGTGGTTTGGTCTGCAGAAGAACTAGAACACTGATCTGGAGAATCCAAACCTTGATTATGGACTATTTGACTCTTAGAAAGTGTGTTTTTAACTATTCTTTACAGTCTGGGAGGAAGCTTACTCATTTTTTCATATTCCAACCTGTTATGTATTTTGTCTTCATGTTCTGTATCTAAATAATTTACATACTAGACTATGGATTATATGAAAATCAGAGTCCTCTTCAATGAACATAGCCTGCATCCATGTCAGCAGTAAAAACAAGTTTTACTATTCAAAGACACGTCCCTGAAGAAGTGTGAGAAGTGCGCTCCACTAAGACTTTTAGGTGAAGGTATGGAGCACCAGAAGTCTGATTTAGCTCTCTTTAGATGACCTCTGTGATTTCCTTACATCTCAGGGTCAGGATGACTGGTACTGGTGCTGACATGTACATCTGCATTATCCCGTATGGTAACCCTATGGGAGGATTCTGGTCCCTGATTGGTCTGATCAGCACAGCGGCGTAGGAAGCGGGGGGGACGGGGGGGACATGTCCCCCCCAATATAAAAGCCAGGTGGATATGTCCCCCCCAAAAAATTGTACCGCAAAATATTAGATTTTGACATTTTTT
>NW_015152356.1:47503-49651 GCF_000732505.1 Cyprinodon variegatus
AAGTAGCGTACTTAAGACATGTTTCTGTTGAATATTAACGAATCTCAGATTTCCGACATGTGTCCCCCCCAATTGTAAACATATTCCTACGCCCTTGGATCAGCATATTAGAATTAAAATCCAAGACGTTCCGTAAACACTTAAACCAAATACTGAGAGTATAGTAGATATTTCTATGTAAATATATTAATCACTGGGAACATTGTTGCATTTATTTCGAATAAAATACTAATTTCACACGAATCGTGGTAGAACTGTGTTATTTGTTTTTACTATTTTCATTTGAGGCATTTATTCATTGCATATGTCAATAATGTTGCCATAGCAACAATACCTCTCCCATTTTTAGGAACCTGTCACTGAGCGCTTGTTTTCATGCAGGATGTGCTGCAGCTGCGTCCCACATACTTTACTTTAAAAAATACCATTATATTTGGGTTTTCTGGATGTAAAGTGGACATTTTAGAAGCACAGTGTAAAAGTTGCCCAGAGATTCTCTGATCAGAACTGAACTGATGTAACCACCATCAGGTAGAACTTTTTATTTCCTCTTCCTCAAATAGGAATTTATAGATGTCTCACTGGTGAATAATGATTTTCATTTAGGAAAAATTTCTGCCCCCTGGTGTTTATATACTATTAATGTAATATCCTGGTCTAAAACCTGCTTCCTTCTTCAGATTCAAGCTGAACTGTTTGGGTTCTGTACGCATTGTTAATAGTTTTTAATAAATATTTATTTTCATCATCTTAGATAAAATGTGGATGTTTATAAAAATGTTCAACAGCTAGGAAACCCCATCAGAGATGTAGTATCAGGCCTTTACAAAAAGATATCCTCCACTTCAGTTAGGGCATGGCAGAGAGAACAGAATGGCCCAGTGGAGGTTTGCCCATAGGGGGCGCTCAGGCACTGCCCTCCCTATATGTGGAGGGGAAAAGTTATAAATAAAACATATAGATTTGAATAGTATTATCAATGTCGGTTTTACTTACTAGTGTGTGGCTACAGGTAACATGAATTACTAAAACATCACTTCTAACAATTGACTCTCATTCCACATTGCATATCCACCGACAGAACATATAATTTCTGTTCTTGGGCACTCATTCAAAGTGCCCCTGAAGTGTAGCGAAATAACCAATTGTATAATGTTGCTAGGGAAAATTAATTAACATTTGACCAATCAGCATTGCCAAAATGAATGGCTTTGGGGCTCCTGGAATTTTCCTCCCTCCTACAGTGATATAGGTGATGGAGCTAGTCAAGATTAAGGCGAAGACGACAGTTGAACTTGATGACCAGCTTTCTCACAATTCAGTGAGATCTTTACTGAGTGACCCTTTTGCCAGAAGGACAAAAGTGGAAAAAATCCATGTAAAGCACGAAATAAATTTAACGCAGCGAACCGAGGAAAAAGGTAAATTCTACAACCTGACTTTTAGCAGGAGTTGGTTCCAGCATATGTTGTGGCTAGCAGCCTGTGGGACAGCTAATGCACTTTTTTGTTTTCCCTGCATTCTTTTTAAAAGTGACCGGAATGATTTGACGTGGACACAGTCGGGACAGACAGACAGACTTAAAAGACCTCTCTGACAGGAAGGACTGATTTAAAGCACTTTTTAGAAAAGGAAAAGAAGAATGAACAATCTAGGATTCACATGGAATATAATATAGTGTACTTTTTCTTGATGTCTGTTAATTTCCAACCAAAAATAAACTCTTATATAAACGAATTCTCAGAAAGTAAATAGTTTTTTCATATTTAAAAAGTATAAAGTTGACTAATAGTTTCTCCATTACTAAACAGGCACATTATTTTTTTTTAGGTCTATGACAGCATATAGGGGGGCTGCTCAGTGCCGCAGTGGGTAGAACTGGTGCCTTGCAGCAAGAAGGTTCTGGGTTTGATTCCTGGCCCAGGGTCTTTCTGCGTGGAGTTTGCATCTTCTCCCTGAGCATGCGTGGGTTCTCTCTGGGTACTCCGGCTTCCTCCCCCCACTCGGGACAAGCGCGTCAGATAATGGATGGGTGGATGGACACCATATAGGACCATGCAAATGTTGTGATTCTATAGTTAAATTCTATTCCCAGCCCGCTGGGAATTTATGTTTCTGATACTTTAAGATGTTTATTGCCCTCCCCTG
>NW_015152356.1:51021-56751 GCF_000732505.1 Cyprinodon variegatus
CTTCCATGTGGCTGCTTTGGCTGAAAAAGGGGGGGGGCTGCTGAAGTCCCCAAGCTGTTATTCACCAAAGCTGCGTTTTCTTCTCTGGTCATCCTATCAGGATGAAATATGGACACTGGTTCCCACTGTCCAAAAAGTATGATCATGGTATATGGCATAACACAAAACACTGATTAACTTTCACAAAGCCTCAGAAGGGCAACATTTACGCACAAAATGTAAACCTGTACATGAAATTATGTTTTGTTTTTATGAAGTGTTTTTGTAATGTTTTTTGTTGCTGGCATTCATATAAGTATACAGTACTTGAGTGATAACTTAGTATACGTTTGATTAGTTTTTGGTATATGTCTATTTTGAATTTATAGCTTACAACTAAAAGAATTTGTTTATCTTTAAGAGCTACAGGAATCATATTGTCCCAGTACAAGGTTGAATCTAAAACAATCTAAGTAACAGAGAGGTTACAAGTTCCCAATGTGAGATAAGATATTTCCTCAGAAGTTGAAATTGTACCTCGGTAGATTCAGAGCTAAAAAAAACAAAACAATAATAAAAAAAATATATATTTTGTAAACCTGAGAACCAGAACCTCACCGAACCCGGTAAACAATCCCTTAAAAAGCACTGGAGATATTTAAAAGCGAATCTCCTCACCTATGTAAGGCCGCAGATGTGTGGTTGGTCTATCAGTGGCTCTGGAACTGGAGAATTAAGATCTAAGCAAAGACATTTCTCAGCTTCTCCATACTGATTATTTCCATTTGGCTCCATTCATAATCTCAGCTTCACTGACTGAGAGTGATTAACAAGTGATGCTGTTCTGACACAATATGAGATTAAAACATTTTATTCTGTTATATTTGGCAACAAATGATAAAAACAAGCCAATAAAACAAAAAGCATCACATTAGGACCACATTTAGCTCCAAAGACTTAGTTGTTGTTTCAGCAGGTCTGGAGGAAGAGGAGAACTTTGTGGAGGTCAGCTGATTATTCCTGAAAGAACATCTGGGAGAGAATTTTCAAAGCTGAACTGCTGCAGCGCTGAGGACAGATTATTGGAGTCTTTATTACAGGTTATGATCTGATCTGAGAAGAGAGAAATAAAACCTGTTATCCATTCATCCATCTATCTTCTTCCTCTTGTCCGGGGTCGTTTCGCGGGGGTAGCAGCTTCAGTAGGGAGGTCCCAGACGTCCCTCTCCCCATCACTTGGGCCAGCTCCTCCAGGGGAATCCCAAGGCGCTCCCAGGCCAGCCAAGAAACATAGTCCTTCCAGCATGTCCTGGGTCTCCTCATGGGCCCCGTCACGCTGGGACGTGCCTGGAACAACTCACTAGGGAGACTTCCAGGAGGCATCCTAACCAGATGTCCGATCCACCTTGTTGAGATTCATTGTCGCTCATGTGACGGACATACGCCACTCTGAAGACACACCCCTTCTGCGGAGGTTTTAAAAAAACACTAGCAACCCATATTAGCATCTTATTTTGCCGGTGGCTTAGCGCTTCCAGCTGAAGGCTAAGCTACGTAGCAACCAAATCCCTCCGGAGAAGTCTGTGCTCACTGGACCAAGTCAGACTGCCTTTTTTCTGCAATTCAGAAGGAGCTGAATGCAGTGTTTTTGTTCTTCCTGCATGTCTAACCAAGTGAACGCAGTGTATCCTGATTCTGCTGCAGCAGACAGAAAGAAGCTAATCCAGCTCTGCTAACCACAGAAAAACGGGGACCCCGGTTGCTGTTCGCTGAAGAAGCAGTTAGAAGCCGCCGAACCATGACAGTCTGAGATGCAGGGAGACAGCAGTGCCGCAGAAGTGCTGCGACAGGCTGTGGCTACGTGCTAACCACTGTAGCTAAATGGGAGACGTCCCGTGCTACGGTGAGTAATAAAGTTAACCCCCTTGCAAATCGCCTCTTATTGTGGCATCAGATTGATCCAAATTTCTTTGAGTTGCTGTCCGACAAACGGACTCGACCGAAGACGGGCCTGCAGAAAACCGGACCGAACCGAAGGCCTTCACTCCACTGAACCAAAACAGTAACTTAACTCTTTTCACCCTACTTCACATCTGATGTTTAATAATTGCTCTGCTTGCGTGAACTAGAGGTAGAATAGATAGACGTGTTGGTGATTAATTTGAAATAAGCTCTCTGATTCATCTGCTGATGGTTTTAAAGGTTTAACTGAATGCTAACGCTCACGATAAACCGAACGAGTCATGTGTTGCTACATCGTGAGCTAACCCTCTCTTTGTTTCAGTTGGACCCGACCAGAACCAGAACCCCTGGGGCCAGCTAAGCTAACGGGTCTTTCAGCCCCATCATAGTTTGATGCATTCCTGACTCATTATTCATTTTTCACCATAAACTGAATGAAACTTCACTGTTTTGACTGCAGTTAACATCTGCGCCAGGGTTTATTTACATTTGATCTGCTGCTATTACAAAGGACAATTTTAAATGCATTAAGCCTTCAAACTTCACTCACCAGAACTTTGAACAGACTCTTAANTTACTGCTTCATTTTCTTATAAATTCTAATAATAGTCGTTATGTCCGATGTTTTTAACAGATGTGTCAAAAGTATTCATGTTTATTATTCAAGTAGAAGTATAAATCATTCTGATATTCATGTAAAACTTTTAAAGCAGCATTTTTAAAACTACTTCAAAGTATAAAAATAATGGAGGAAAAAATGTTAAGAACTGAAGCTTTGAATATTATACTGGTTACTGCGTGACCAATTGAAGGAACATTTTTCTACAATACTGGAAAATAACTTCCTTATACTTAAGTTTCTTAGTTTTATAACTAATGGTAACAGTGTCAAATGTAACTTAACATCATCATGGAGAAAGATTTATTTTGGTTTGTGGCGAACAACAAGTTGGTGCAGCAACAAGTCTGGGAAAAAATTAATTGTCTGGATGAAGCAAATTATTTTGATCTCTATTTTTTTAAATACCAACAGGCCATTACGAAAAGGAGTCTAAACAACACAAAATTAACGAGTCTACTTTTAATATTTCAGGAGTAGTAAGTAGAGATAATTGCTAAAAATGTAAGGAGTAGAAGTAAAATGCTGTCTAAAAATAATGACGCCAGTAAAGTATAGACAGCCAATATTTGTACTTTAGTAAGGTAACAAAGTATTTGTACTTTGTTTCTTTACACCTCTGGCTTTCAACATATAAAGGATCTTTACCACTAGTTTTTGGCTAATTGGGGTTTTATTTTAACCACTAACTTTAATTTTCTACTCTTTAATGCTTTCTCTCCATCATCATCGATTCATTCAATACCTCCTTGCTGGACGGTACTTGTGCAGGTGGGAAGAGGAGAGGATGCTGACATATGGCTGCTGCACTTATCTGTTAGAAACATGTTTAATTTTTTCAGCAAAGCCATTTGCTCAATGTTTTCCTGCATTGATGAACTAAAACGACAGTAAAAAGTACAAATCCAGAGTTATCTTCAGGAATATGAGCTAATATGAGGAGGAAAGTGAACTAGCTGTCTGCACCTCCACTGGCTATCTGTGAAAGCTGTCTGCACTAAGAGGAGCAGGTGGACTGAACCATTTTAGTAAATGGAGAGGGGAGCTAAGCATTGAGACATGTTTTCAAAATAAAATTAATATTTACCAGTACAATAGAAATCACATATGTGATTGTCATGTTGTCACTGAGTGTCCTATTATTCTGTCTGTATTAATTGTATTAGGGGCCACTGTCAGACATGGAGCCCTAGAATCCTTCTCCTTTGTGGCCCCCTTGGAGACTCCTTCCAGATGGAGAAATGTGATTCATCGCTCCAGAGAATGTGTCTCCACTGCTGTGGAGTCCAGTGGCGGCGTGCTTTATCTCACGTTAAGGTAGTTGCCTCAAACTGTAGTTGTAACTCTCTGCCAGTCAAACTCTCTGCAGTTCATCAGCAAGTACTCTTCTATTGGAAATTAATTAACAAGCATAACTTCACTCCAAACAACATTACAGTTTGGAACAACAGATATGTAGTGAATTTAGTATTGGAAAGAGAGCAGTATATTAAAGGGATCTGGTCTGTTAGTCACTTAGTCCATTCAGATTAGATCATGGTTTTTCAGCCCAACATAAACTAAACTGCCAACAAAAAAAACAGCAAATTTCTTAAATCTATACCTTGCTCTTTTAGTTCTAAAGTTAAAAAGGATTTGTTATATTCTGACACTTCCCCAGTACTGAGTTCACTACAAACGGAAGGTACTAGATCTATGATATTAGATGCAACAATAATATGCTAAGGAGTTTCCACTTAAAGGAATATTTTCTAAATTCAATTAAAAAACACTACATTTTAAACAAATAAATAACAGATCAGATTTCTAAAGAAGAACTAAATATATAAGTAACCCTCTGCCTCTAAAAGTGAAAGAGATGCAATTCAAAATCATGAATGAAATATATCCAACTAAAGATTTTTTGTCATAAAAATTCTAATTAGATATAGAACATTGTATATTTGGTATGAGAAACATTGAAAGTTTGAAACATTTATCCTTTTTTTTTTTTTTTACCAAATTTCAAATAATTCTGAACAAACTCTCATAGCTGGTTAGACCTAAAGAACATTGTTCTGTCTCCACTATCTGACACTATTATATTATTTGGTTTAGAAAGTGAAAACTGTTCTCTGGAATATTTAGGAAACTTTCTCATATTGATGGGAAATTTTTTCATTCACAGATTTAGGTTTCTTTAAACAAAGCCCACCTTTGGTCATTGGAAAAATTATCTGATTTATATTTTAAGTCTGTGAAACTGGTTAAATCTAAACATGCAGTAAATGATCATCTCTGTTGAATGTTTTGATTGAATGTAACACTCTACTTCAAGTTAAGTTATGTTTTGTTACTTCTTTTTATTTTTTTGTTGTTCACGTCTCTGTTGCTACAAGTTTGTGATGCTTATTGTCATATTAGCTTTTAGTATCTTATACTATTTTATTATTTTAAAGTTTTTTACCTTTATTTATTACTGCCTAATATCTATTAAATTTTACTGTATTTGCTCCTATCTTTGAAGGTTCACTGAATTATTCTGTTTACGATGTTGAGTTGATTTGAGATGCTTTATAATTTGCCTCATTTTCTTTTTGCAGCTAATTTTATTTTTTACAATATTGATAATAATAAAACAGATATATTCAGCCAACAGATAAAACTCCGCCCCCTTATTTAAATATAAGAAAATGAAATAAAAGAAGCTTAAAAATGAAAAACTGGGTAAAAGAAGCAGCCACACTGCATGCAATATGTAGGTTTACAAAATAATACTATATTATGACTTAAATAAATGATGTAATTATAAAGATTTAAATATACAATAATGAAACAATACATAAAATTTTTTCACATACTTATTTTGTTTTATTTCAGTGTAATACTTATTTATTTAATTTTTAATAAAATGTCTCTCCGTAGCCATGATGGAGCAGTCCTTTATCGTCATGGCGATGAGGTACTGATGGACCTGCAGAGAAAAGAACAGAACTGGAGAATTAAGATCTGAGCAAAGAAACTTCTCAGGGTCTCAATACTGATTATTTCCATTTGGCTCCATTCATAACAACATCTCAGCTTCACTGACTGAGAAGTGATTAACAAGTGATGCTGTTCTGACCAGGTATGGATTAAAACATTTGATTCTGTTATATTTAGCAACAAGTGATAAAAAGAAGTCAATAAAA
>NW_015152356.1:58186-61580 GCF_000732505.1 Cyprinodon variegatus
CTGAGCAGAGAGATAGCAGCTCTTTCAGACACAGTCAGAGCCACAGAGGAGGAGCTGAGAGCTGAAGACGTCTCATTCCTGCACAACTACAAGGCTGCAGTGAAAAGAGTCCAACACTGCCCCCTGCTGGAGGATCCACAGCTGCCCTCAGGAGCTCTGATAGACCAGGCCAAACATCTGGGGAACCTGGCCTTCAACATCTGGAGCAACATGAAGAACATGGTGTCCTACACTCCTCTCATCCTGGACCCAAACACTGCTGGTTCAGAACTCATCCTGTCTGAAGATCTGACCAGTGGGACTAAAGGACAGAAACAGAAGCTTCCTGATAATCCAGAGAGGTTTTGGTCTCAGTGGTGTTCTGTCCTGAGTTCTGAGGGCTTTAACTCAGGGAACCACAGCTGGGATGTTGATGTTGGAGACAGTGGAGGCTGGACCCTTGGTGTGTTAGAAGAGTCTGTCCAGAGGAAGGGAGCCATTATGTCTGGATTGTTGGTTATAGGGTATGATGAAGTTGATTACTATGCATGGTTTCCACCATCTCCTTCCAAACGTCTCTCAGTTCAGAAGAAGATCCAGAGGATCAGAGTGAATCTGGACTGGGACAGAGGAAAGCTGTCCTTCTCTGATCTGGACACTAACACACACATATACACCTTCACACACACCTTTACTGACAAAGTGTTTCCATGGTTATACGCTGAGGATAAAGTAAAAATCTTACCTATGAAGATCTCAGTGAGCAAACAGCAGCTCTGATGTTCTCAGCATGAAGAACACAAAGTCCAAATGAAACCTTATTGATCTGATTGAAACTCAGTNTGTCTCTCGTTCTGCAGAAATTGTATCCATTACTGTGTATTTCAGTTCTTCTTTTCCAAACCTACATTTATGAACCCAACACCATCCATTAGCAGTTGGTCCATTTGTGCTGCAAGGCATGCATGAAGTGCAGTTAGTTTTTTCAGCCAGTAGGTGTGGATCATGTCAGGGCCTGGTGCTGTCCAGTTCTTCATACCTGCTGCTTTTTCTTGGACATCTGCCGTTGGCTGGAGTCCTGCTGCTCTTATACAGCTCAGGTAATGAGGCTGATGATCTGCAGGTGCAGAAGGACTAAACCTGCAATTGATGATTCAGCCCAGCAGTATATCCCAGGAGTCGTCCTCTGGTGGAAGAAGCTGAAGGATGAGGAAATAACCCAGCCACAACCCCAATCCCTGACACTCTTTAAATAACACTTCATAATGTATATGTTTTAAAACAATCATGAGACATGACAATAAACTGTAATCTTACTTAGGCTACATTCACACCGCAGCCTGAAGTGACCCAAATCCGATTTTTTTGCCCATATGCGACCTTGGTCTGATCTTTTCATGGCCGTCTGAACAACACAGATCCGATTTTTTCAATCCGACCCAGGCCACTTGGCTCCGTGGTCCTGAATCCGATAGGAATCTGATCTTTTTCTGATCTTGCATTCATCCGATCTGAAGGGCATTAATACCCGACAAAGGTCACCATTCTGGGTCTTGCTACACAGAAGCGGAAAGAAAAACAACCATGGCTGATGATGATGCGGAGAGGAGTATTTATGTTTAACCATATTGAAAATAATGAGTTTTTATGGTTGGAAAAGATCGCTAGATGAGCGCCGACCCTACCATCCATGTTTACTTCTACAAACACAGAGAACGCTGGCCTGTGCGTCCTCTACTGTGCCTGTTGGACACTTGCTTTGTATAACTGCAGTTCACACAGGAGATCACATACATGTTGCATATATTTGGAAATATGAACGGTAACACAAAAAAAAANCAAACACAGAGAACGCTGGCCTGTGCGTCCTCTACTGTGCCTGTTGGACACTTGCTTTGTATAACTGCAGTTCACACAGGAGATCACATACATGTTGCATATATTTGGAAATATGAACGGTAACACAAAAAAAAAATTATCAGATTTCACAAAAAAATTTGAATTGAGCATCAAGGCCTGCAGTGTGAACGTAGCCTTAGACCAAAGAAATTTCTCAGCATTTACCACCCGGGATCGCTTCTCCAGGAAGTCGGCCAGGAAGAAGCATTTTTTGGCAACTCCAGTCTGCCTAATCATCACATTATTACATCGTACATGTTTGCAGATGAAGGGACATGCATAGCTCCAGCCTTATCAAAATATTACACTTTGTTCTTAGATCAAGGACATCGCTCTCATGCAATTCCTAAATCGCTGCTACATGCAAAATGAGGATGACTTTTTATCCTGACAGAAATGTCCTAATTAGATAAAATACTTGGAGAGAAAAAAGACACAAAACAGGCAAGTTTTATAAGGGTTTAACAGACTCACACATAATTATTAAAGATAATTCTGATTCATTGATTTAGAGAAAATAGGCAGGATTGAGAGATTGCTAATCTGGATTAGGTGGGTAAATTAGATGCAGTGTAGCTGGAGGAGGGGATGATGACAGGGATGGTGAATAAGATGGAGGTGGAGGTTTGAGTGGTCTGGTTTAGCTGGATAATAGATGCTGCTTTATGCCAGACAGGTGATTCCAGAGAGGTTAGATGAAGCAGAGTTTGGGGCCTGCTGTGATTTTTTCTGATCCGAAGCATAATTTAACCCAGAATGGAGAGGACTCATCCAAAGTGCTTTAATAAGATCTGATCTGATATTCAGAGGATAACAAAAAAACTCAGATGACTGGCAGCCAGTTTCCCTTGTTCTCCTTTTGATGAGCAGATTTATAGAACCTAAAGCCCAGAAGGTTTGAAACTCAATGACTGCCAACGTATCAATCCATCACATACACCTCATCCCATTACTTCTCCCTAAAAATCTCGAACAGCCGTGGGAATTCCAAACAGTTATTCTCTGACATAAACTCTCTGGTCAAACCTTCCACATACACGCATGCTGATACCAGTATAGATCATTGCAATAGATTCATGGACTTTTTCATTAATAAGGTGGCATCAATACAGTCTGCTCTCCCTGTAACAGCTGAATCTCAAGTTGATATACCTCTCCCCACGCAAAGTAACACATTTTCAGCTTTCTCCGTTGTCACCCAGTCAGACGTGGAGAAGATCGTAAAAAGCATGAAAACTTCCACCTGCGTGCTAGACCCTCTCCCCACAGCATTACTTAAGTCTAATATTACAGCCATTTGCCCATTAATCACAACCATAATTAATCAGTCTTTGCGGGCCAGTCAGGTTCCCCCATCTCTTAAAACTGCAGTCATCCACCCTTATCTGAAAAAACCCTCACTTGACCCCAATATTCTTGCCCATTACAGACCTGTTTCAAATTTACCGTTTATATCCAAAGTTCTGGAAAAAGCTGTGGCAGCCCAACTTCATCAACATCTTCACATCCATAACTT
>NW_015152356.1:62410-65149 GCF_000732505.1 Cyprinodon variegatus
CTTAGTTCAGATTGAGGCTCAGGTTCCGCTAACCAAAACTGGTCAACACTCCGGCGCTGAAGACAGGTCTGGTCGCTGACCTGTAGGGAGGTCTCCTGATGAGCTGATGATCCTCAGGTGTGTAGAAGGCTCCAGCTCAGGAGCCCCACAGCGCTCTCTGCTGGAGACAGGTGGCAGATCTCCAGATCCCAACTGTTTTATACTTCATCTTCATCTGCTGACAGATTATTGCACCTAAATATAAAACATTAATCTGTTAAGCTGTTTTGATATAAATTAGTTTGTCTGAATATGTGTTTCTGATATCTGAAAAACAAACAAACATGTTTGAACATTTCAAACAAAATGACATTCTTCAAATCTACAGTAAACATTCTGGATTTGTAGAAATGAATTTCACATCTACATATTCCTACTGTTACTTTTCCTTGATTCTATTATTTTGATCAGAAAGAAACATATCACTCAGGAAGTGAAGTTGTCTAAAATGAGACCACTAAATAAGTACAACAATAAAACAGGAAGTTCTACGTTCACCTACAAACAACCGCATCCCTGTCCACCCTCCACCGAATCAGACAAAAACTGGAACTACCGCACACAGACTGGAGTCAAAGAATCAACAACTTCTCTGGAAACATGAGTCAGCAACCAAATTCTCCTCTTCAAGTTCCAGAGTCAAATTTCCTACTGAGCCTGAACTAACCGCAGTGTTTTCCTCTCACTTTCCAGTTCCGGTTCGACAGTGTTCAGAGCAGCACTGGACTCTTCTCCTTATTCTAAATAAACCTGTTAATTTTTTCCCTGGTCTCTCTGTTTGGTCTTCTGCATAAGGTCAGATCTTTAGTTAAATCATGACAAGGCCTAGTAGATAATTTCCTATAAAAAGAAATTTAATATTAAAAAAAAACGTCAGTGTCCCACCATTGGGAAATTCATTCTCTGCATATAACCCATCCCCTTGGGGAGCAATGGGCGGCCATTGTCCAGTGTCCGAGGAGCAGTATGTGGTTAAGGGTTTGCTCAGGAATCCAGAATGGAGGCTGTGGGGATCGAACCGGGTACTTGCAACATCCTCAGAGCACAAGACCACTTGTAAAATTATTATCTACTAATTTATATCNTTAGTGTACTATTAGCAATAATTTGTGTTAGAAGTTTTTAGCTTCTAACACAAATTATTGCTAATAGTACACTAAAGATGATTACCGTAAATTTGTAAAATCATGAAAAGAATTCCCAATAATTAATTCTAGCAGAAGAAGCATGTACTCAGTGTTCAGTGCTATTTACAACAATTTGCAGAACAGAAAATAAAATAGAAAATCCTTTTTTTGCCCCAAAATGCGGAAATATTCTTGTGTACAGCAGCAAAAAGATTATAGAAGAAAGTTGTAACACAAATGTGGACCCCAAATTTATAAGAATATGTTGAAGCAGGTTATTGCCTTATATAGCCTCCTGCATTGTCTTATAATTCCTTAGCAACAAAGCTTAAGGTCAAGTATGAGTCTTGGTAACAACAAGGTCTCTAGGGCTGCTTCGTACGCAATTCGATGATGTATGAGGAGGTTTGGCAAAACAGAGAATATCTGTATAAACATTCTTTGAGGGTCAAAGTAACTTTTGGCGCTGATCAGCACATGTGAATTCCAGTAAGATGTCGACACAATATTCCGTTGTGCATGTGCATCCACACAGTGTGAAACTGAAATTATAAAAACAGCCTAGACTGGAATGGGAGTTGAGAATAAAGCTGATATGGTCTGATGAGATGTGAAGCGCTGTGATACGTGTACTGAGGACAGCATGTCAATTTGATCTGTAAAATAAATGCTTCTTCTCCCATCCTGGGGCAATCAGATGATGGACTGAAGGTGTCCTGATTTTTTAGATTCTACCATTTGAAGTTACAATATTTGGTGCATCGGCCTAGTTGAAAAAAGAACCAGGACCTCACCGTGTGGAGGCTTCCAGCCAGCAGGAGTGAGCTGTGGGCCCCCCCTCTTCAGATTCACTGAAGAAGTCATCAGGAGACCGTGAGTTAAATCTAGTGCTCCTATCTTAATGACTGATATAAGCAGATCACCTAAGCTGTCTGGAAACTACCGATACTTAACTATTTCAGATCTGTTTGCCACTGGATGTTTGCTGCAGCATAAGTTGGCATCTTAAGATAAAAGTAGCTTTTGAGAGCTGGCTTGGATTATGGAATCATTAAGAGTAATTTGCTGAAGCAAGATTGCACCATAGCGTTAGAAATTGGTGGAAACTAGCGGTCACGGATTATAATTGATGTATCATTATGAATAATGCAACTATAATTTATATCTAACTCTAGTTAGGGAATTAAGTTTTCCTAGAATAGGTTTCCGAGATGCAGTTCGACTGAGCCTGAAGGGCTGTGTTGTTGAGAAAAGGCCTGAGTCCAGAGGGACTGTATTGAGATCTTGTTGTTGTTCTTGATGTCTCCGGAGAAAGAAACAACAGAGAGCAGGTTGGCTCTGTGTTGATATTGTCAGACCAAAAAGCTGATTAAGAAGAGTTAAAAGCAGTGCATGCAAATTACCGTATTTTCACGACTATAAGGCGCACTTAAACGTCTTTTTTTCCCCTCAAAATGTGCGGTGCGCCCTATGGTGCGGTGCGCCCTATGGTGCGGTGCGCCCTATGTGTGTTGTAACTGCGACTTTTGAGACCACCTCATTGAGGAGATGATGAAAGAGTGGCTGAATGTAA
>NW_015152356.1:67710-71524 GCF_000732505.1 Cyprinodon variegatus
GGAACAGTGATGGTTCTAGAGTCTTCCAGCTGCTGGGAGGAAGGCTCTATGATAACGCTCCCTCGTGCATTTAGGGTGCAGCAGTCTGTCACTGAAGGAGCTCTCCAGTTCAGCAACAGCTTCATGCGGATGGGGTGGGAGACATTATCCAACAGAGATGTTCATTTACTTAGGATCCTTTTATTTCCCACCTCCTGCACTGAGTCCAGAGGGCATCCAATCACAGAGCTGACCTTCCTGATCAGCTTGTCCAATCACTTGTCAAGTGGTTGGACAAACTCAGCTACAGATTTCCACCATGGAGGATGGCTGATGCCACAACAGCGCCCCCTGCACTCCAAAATACCTCAGCCTCTTCAGCAGGAAGAAGCTGCTCTCATCCTTCTTGTAGATCCTCAGTGTTGTGAGTCCAATCCAGTTATTCAGATGAACACCTAGGTACTTGTAAGAGTCCTTTATCTCAGCGTATGGCAGTCTGGAGGTGGCAGTCGTTGTTTAGCCGTTTCGTTATATTACAATATTGGAGGTTTAGTTTAATGAGGATAAAGGAAATAATTTTAAGTTAGATATAATAGGCTATAATTTGAAACATGATAATAAAGGAAACAATATAGGTTAAGTTGATATACTGGTTTATTAAAAAGTCTGATTTATAGCAGTAGAAAATGGCTTCTACCACCAGCCACACATTTACAGGAGGCTGTTTGATCCTGTAGGAGGTGTTCCAGGAGTCAGAGAACAGATCCTTTCAGAAAATGATGTCGGTAAGTGAGACCATACGGCCTTTCATAATGAAATATTTAAAAGTCATCGGTCTCTTTACTCCAACCCCCATAAATGTCACTCACGTATTGACTTTTTTTTCCTCCCTAAAAATATTTTAGGACAAGTTGCTTCATGTAAAATAGGACATATTATATCTGACTATGCTGCAGTATATTTAAATTACGCCCTTAAAAATGCTAAGGCTCAATCAAATCACTGGAGAATAAATCCTTTAATCTTAAAAGATGGAAAATTTGTAGAGTATTTTAAAACAGAATTCAAACAATTCCTGGCTCTCAATTCTCCCTCTGCTAGCAGCCCCTCCTTGTTTTGGGACACGGCTAAGGCATTCAGTAGAGGAATAATAATATCATACACAAGCAGCAAAAAACAAAGAATTATAGAACAACAAAACATTTTAGAAAGAAAGCTTAGGCTCGCGGAGGAAGAATATATTAAAAAACCTTCGCGGACTAAGTTGGGAAAGCTCAATACTATCCGGGTTTCACTGAACACATTACTGATGCAGAACACTACAGATAAAGTCAAATTTGCCAAACAAAGATTGTTTGAATATGAGGAGAAACCAGGTAGATATCTCTCCTATCTTACAAAAACACAGAAGACCTCCCAAATACTTGCTTCAATTTCTGACCGCAGGAGTTCATGTTCTGTGCAGACCCAGAGAAAATTAATGCAGCTTTCTTTGAATTCTATAAAAAAATTATATAAATCTGAGCAAATTGACGACTTTCCATCCAAATAACTGCCCAATTTCCCAGAGGACAAAAAAGACCTCAATGCAGAAATATTGGAGGCAGAGCTGGAAAGAACCTTTTGGTCCCAAACCGAGAGTCTAAGTTTAAACTAGGGTCCTCTTCACTGTGCCCTAAATGCAAAATACATAAAGGCAGCCTCACACACTGTCTTTGGTCATGCACCATGATCCAGTCATACTGGAGGTCTATTGTGGTTGAGACTAGTAAAATTATCAAAACTAACATTGTGTCATGATTTTATCAAGAGCTCGGACCCACATGCAGAGAGACCAATTCAGAGAGACCAAGGGAAAGGTTTCATAGATTTATTTAGGGTTTTTTTAAGAATCCAGTGTTGCTCTGAACACTGCTCAACGGAACTGAAAGGTGGAACTGAAGCTGACTGCCACTCAGATTTCCTGCGGTACTTGAACGGGTCGCAGTGGAGATGAATCCCTTACTCAGTGTGAAGCTCAAATGATCTCTTGAGGGAAAGTCGGTTCAAACCTCCAATTTGAATCCTTGACTCAGTTTGAAGCTCAGATGTTCCTTCCAGGGAGAGAAGGTCCGAAAAATCCAGTTTGCAGGATGACTTCCTGCCGAGAGGCAAAGACAAAAACAAGATGAAAACTCAGGTTGACAAGAACTCAGTTTGACTCCGCAAAACTCAGCTTGGCTAGAGTACCCAAAACTGGCAAACACTCTGGCGTCGCGGTAGTGGCAGTCAGCAGCTTAAGAGCGCTCCGTTAATGAGGTAACTCACAGTGGGTGTGTAGGTAGGCGGACCAGAACCAGGCGCCTCCTCGTGGAGGAAGGGAGACAAACACAGAAAAAACATACACAGACAGGAATCCTGACACATTGATCTCAATCCAGTATCTCTTCTACTTGGTCTACCAAACAAACACATTCAAAATCCAAACAAGAGTAAGTTTTAAAATATCTTGGCTTTCTTTGCTTTAAAGAATATTTTACTGCAATGGATCTCAAATTAATCTCCAACTATTTTTGTGTGGAAGAAGCTTATCTTGGATCATATCCCTCTTGACTTCCTAACATGCCTCGTCCACTCTAAGACTGACACTTTTGGACGCATATGGAAGCCCTTCCTGTAGTTTGGTCACGTGTCTACTATATCGTCTCAAGCATCTATATCATAGCGGAAGTATGTACACCCCCTATTTTATTTTTGTATTCTTGTCCCGTTTGGACTGCACGGCTGAGCTTTTGTTTTGTTCTGTGTTATATTTTGTTGTTATATGACAAAAATTAATAAACATATACATAAAAAATAAAAAATAATAATCAGTCTTATTTTAAACTCACAGCCTTCAGTGAAAAACAGCCTGAGTGAGAGGGGAGACCAAACATTAGTAAGCACCAGGCAGCAAGTTTATGATTAAAAACCATAAAATCTCAACCACAATCCACATAGTTGCCCTCATATCTAAATCAGAATATATTTCTCAGATTGTTTGCCTTGTTATAAATGGTTTCAACAAGACATTTAATCCAGTACACTTCAGAACAACAGTGCCATTGTGATAAAACAAAGAGCCTGTTCAGGCTCTGTTCCAGGATTGTATATTTTTATGATCAAGGATGTACAAAGAAGAAGATAAAAGTAGAAGCTTCAATCAGGAAGTGAAAGTGTGGAAACTTTGTAACTAAGCATCAATTCAATTCAATTTATTTCTATAGTGCCAATTCTCAACACATGTCAACTCAAAAATTCAAAAACAATCCTCCACTATACCTTTAAGATCTGAGCAAACAAACTTCTCAGCATCTCAATACTGATTATTTCCATTTGGCTTCATTCATAACAACATCTCAGCTTCACTGACTGAGAAGTGATTAACAAGTGATGCTGTTCTGACCCAGTATGGGATTAAAACATTTGATTCTGTAATATTTAGCAACAAGTGATGAAAAAGAAGTCAACGGAACAAAAAGCATCACATTAAAAATACATTTAGCTCCAAAGACCGAGTTGTTGTTGCAGCAGGTCTGGAGGAATAGGAGAACTTTGTGGAGGTCAGCTGATTATTCCTGAACGAACATCTGGGAGAGAAATTTCAGTCAGAGCTGAACGACTGCAGCACTGAGGACAGATTATTGGAGTCTTTATTACAGGTTATGTTCTGATCTGAGCAGAGAGAAATAAAACCTGTTAATCATTAACTTTTATAGCAGCTAGAGGTTGAATTCAGGACTTTGGAATGAAACACACCTTAGTTGGAGCTAAACTAAAGCAGGAAGCAGTTTGTGTTTGTTGGTTCCTGCAGAGA
>NW_015152357.1:0-1085 GCF_000732505.1 Cyprinodon variegatus
ATTATTAATAAGTATTTCGTGCGCACGTTAAACTTATTGCGTGGCCACGAAATAGTATTTCGTGCGCACGATAAACTTATTGCGTGGCCACGAAGTAGTATTTCGTGCGCACGTTATACTTATTGCGTGGCCACGAAATAGTATTTCGTGCGCACGTTATACTTATTGCGTGGCCACGAAATACTACTTCGTGCGCACGAAATACTACTTCGTGGCCACAATTAACATTTTTTTTTTTACTATGTCATCAGAGGGGCTCCGTAGATTTTTCATTTTACTTTAATATAAAAAAAGTCAGAATTGTGACTTTAATCTTAGAATTCTGACTTAAATCTCAGAATTCTGAGATTAGAGTTAGACTTTTGTGATTCTTTTTTAAATAAAGTGAACTGATTTTTTTTTTTTAGTTTAATAAGGGCAAAAAAGTCAGAATTCCAACTTTAATCTCAGAATTCTGACTTTTTCCCACAGAATTCTTACTTTAATCTCATAATTCAGATTTAAATCTTGTAATTCTGATTCAGAATTATGAGATTAAAGTCAGACTTCTGTAGAAAAAATATTTTAAAAAGTTAACTGATTTTTTTTATTTTAGTTGAGGTTAATATAAAAAAGTCTGACTTTAATCTCAGAATTCTGACTGAAAACTTTGAATTCTGACTTTAATCTCAGAATTTTGAGATTAAAGTCAGAATTTTGTGATTTTTTTAAAAATAAAGTGAACAGATTTTTTATTATATTTGAGTTTAATAAGGGAAAAAAGTCAGAATGCTGACTTTAATCTCATAATTCAGATTTAAATCTTGTAATTCTGATTCAGAATTATGAGATTAAAGTCAGAATTCTGTAGAAAAAATATATTAAAAAGTTAACTGATTTTTTTATTTTAGTTGAGGTTAATATAAAAAAGTCAGAATTATGACTTTAATCTCAGAATTCTGACTGGAATCTTTGAATTCTGACTTTAATCTCAGAATTTTGAGATTAAAGTCAGAATTAATAGTTAATAAGGGGGGGGTCTCAGAATTCTGACTGTAATCTCAGAATTCTGACTTTAATCTCCAAATTCTGAGATTAAAGTCAGA
>NW_015152357.1:3429-4526 GCF_000732505.1 Cyprinodon variegatus
TTATCTCCATTGAAAAGTACAGTGCTTTTACTTCAAGAATAAGGACATTTCAATGTGACACCAAACTTTTGAACGGTAGTGTATGTTTACTCCCGTAAACACAGGGCACGCTCGCTAGGGACTTAATTCTGCTCTGTTGCGCATGCGGGACCCTTACGTTTTGTGAATGCAACTTACACAGGAGATCACATACAAGACGCTTATATTTGGAAATGTGAGCAACCATAAAAAACAATCGCATTTTACAAAAAAATTGGAACTGAGCATTAAGGCCGACGGTGTGAATGCAGCCTTAAAAACCTTCCACTACTGTTGGTGGCAGCTGGAAGTAGATGATTGTTTTTTTCAGGTATGTCGTACAAACTGTATGGAACAAAATAATAAAAGCGAACATTTTGCATGAGTGTTTGACATTTTTAGTTCAGTTAGGCAGTAATGAGCTGTTTCAGGTGAGCGATCATAGCACTCACTTTTCTTTATACATAAGCAAAACATTTTTCTTGCCTTTTATGTAAACCTAGAAGTTTTACCCCGTTTATATATTTTTGTTCATTGTTGATGGCTTATTCCTGACCTCAGATCAGCTTCTTTAAATGATTAATGTGGCGAGTCAAGCAGCAAGAGTCCAAATTTTTCAACTACAGCACTGTCTGATTGTGAAACATGTCAGGCGCCTCAGATGCTAACGCTCATGAGGCGCTGCTCAGATGCACTGGAGGACCTTTTGATGCACCTTGACACACTTCAACCATAGACCTTGCATATAAACCGGCTGCTTATGCTGCTCAAGAGCGTTTGTTGGGAACATAGCATTACATTTTGGATACTACATATTTATGCAGGTAAAATTTAACAGTACAAGCGCCAAATAAAATAGATCATGAACCATTAACAAAAAAGCAGTAACTTTTAACAGCATATTGCAAACAGGACACATTTCTAACAGGTCAAAGAATAAGGATAAGCTCAGCAAATGGAAAACAGCTGAATTGATTCATTTTCACTGAACTTTGTTTCCAAGTTTGAAGACGTTTCGCTTCCCATCCAGGAAACTTTTCAATTCAAACTGTCAGGAAAAGCGTTGTGTTCAAGGCTCT
>NW_015152357.1:5491-6502 GCF_000732505.1 Cyprinodon variegatus
AGAGCCTTGAACACAACGCTTTTCCTGACAGTTTGAATTGAAAAGTTTCCTGGATGGGAAGCGAAACGTCTTCAAAATTGGAAACAAAGTCCAGTGGATTTTTTTTTTACCCTTGTGGGATGACTATGACCTGGATGACTGAGAATCCTTTATCATCAATATATTGATAGGGAGTTCTGGACACAGTTACTCAGGACAGCTGCTTTGACAAAATAAAAAAAATCTAAATCATAACATAAACCTGTATTTATAAAACTGAGTAACCCCCTTTTAAATGTATTTAAACTTGATGAATTGGGAAAAAATGCTTAAAAAAATGATAGTCAGACTGACTGAATTAGTTTTATTTGTTTCCATCCAAACACCTGAGCTGCTTCGATGAGCTCTGATAGCGTCGTGTGAAAAACAACAGGCTGTTCTCTACATCGAGTCTCTTCCTCTGCTTGGTTTTGATGTGTATCACACCTGGTGAACAGGTGAACCCAAGGAAAAACTTAGATTTGGTTTTTAAAAGCTTATTTAATTTTTCAACTGGGTCCTAACAAAGCGGAGCAGATCCCAGCCCAATTTTATTTTTACTTTACCTAAGAAAATATTTTCATATACCCCTTGCAATACCCTCATTGACCACTAGGAGTACGAGTACCGCTAGTTGGGAAACCCTGATTTCATTTCATGTTGTCTTGTACCCCCATTTTCAAATCCTAGATCCGCCCTGCGGTCTATTTTAAAGTTGCTGTCCGAATGTCCACCTGATCCCTAAATCCCTCCATCACTATATAGAGCAGGAACTTTATAGTGAGCTTAGATAACTGAGCATTAGGCTAGATAACCACTGCTTTTTACTCCGTTTGTCATGTAACTCCTCCTTCACTGCGCAGTACCTGCACCATCTTTGTCATTAGTTGCCAGTATCGGGTAGCGACAGCCAGGGGGGATTTACCATTAGGCAATACTAGGCAGTTGCTGAGGGCCCCTAGTTCCTGGGGGCCCCATAAACTCTGTTTACAT
>NW_015152357.1:7595-9895 GCF_000732505.1 Cyprinodon variegatus
AAAATGGAGAACAGATAAGCAGATCATGGCTTGTCTACAGTGAAAAGAAGGACTGGGGTATTTACTTTGGCCTTTTTGGAAACACAGGAAGGAGCAATCAGCTAAGTGAGCTTAGTGCTTGGAAAAAATCTTTCATTCCTTTAGAGACAGCATGAAAAGTCAGCTGAGTACAAAACATAGAGAGGAAAACAAGAAGAAAAGGGACAAGAAGAGAGGGACACAACCTAGAACAGATAATGGATGTCTATTCTATTAACATCTCTCTATCTGTATAATAGGTCTGTTTAATATATTGTGTTCTCAACTCAGAGGGCCCCCTGCCTGTCTTTGCCTAGGGCCTCAAATTTCCCAAATCCGCCCCTGGCGACAGTCTATGGTGGCAGCGGGCCTCTGTGAAAGCAAATCCCATAATGCTTTGTGATAAGAGTGCTCGGTGCAAAGCATTCTGGGATATATCTGCCTCTTCTGAGGCCTTTCTTTTCTTCTCACACTTCGTAGACACTTTATCTCTTCCGACCTTCGGCCATTTTCAAAGAACCGTGGTGAGAAAGGTGAGCTTCAAAGGCTGTCTGAAACCGTAGCTCACCACAGATATACGCCTGAAAGAGCGCAGGAAAAGATAGCTAACTGGATGAGCACTTAGGACGGCCTTACATAAGCATATCACCAGAATGATTGACAGTTAGGAGGACCACTTATTAAGATGATCCACCCAGAAATAAAAGATTGTCCTCTATACCTTTAAGTTAAGAAATAATAGCCCCAAAAATGAGGAGCATATGCAACCATAGGAAGACAAAATCTACGTAGGATTAGTTAGATATGTCACTCACACACTTGTTTGGTGTCGGTATTTTCCATCTTTGTTATTTATTAATACCCATCAGTTGGAGTAACGTGATCTAAAGTTTCCATGAGTAATCTAGCATGTTTATCATTTGTGACATGGTTGTGTCTGAGTGGGCTGTGAGCAGAGTGCATGTGACAGAATAGGCGTCGGACTGTTGGCAATGACAGTATGATGAGAAGCAGAGGACATGACACCCCCTTCCTTGACATCTCATTTCAGTGGACAATGAGAAAGTAGGTGGCTTTGTGTTTGCTGTGACTCAAAGAGGTACCACCATCAAAATGCGTTGATCATAAGATACGATCGCTTGGTTTTTTATTTTCACTTTCTTTAAAGGCTGAAAATAATATTAATATGGGATGCTGGATGGGACGTAATCAGATTAGAAGAGATTTTTGGCAAAGTGGAGATATTTATATCCGGATCAGATAAGCTGCCTCTTAGTTTCTGCAATAAAAGAAATCAAACTCTTAGAGGAGTTTGCCGAAAGCCTGATTCACCTCACAGTTTAATCTGTCTATCCGTCTCTCATTCTGTTTCTATCCCTCTGTCACTCCATCATTTACATCCAAAACAAACTGGCATACTAAATATAAAAGTAAAAATTAGTTAAGATCAAAATTAAGTCAAAATTGTATTTTTTTTTTGTAGAGAAAACAGCTGCATCGCATCACTGCTTTTTTTAGTCGTGCCTTAAACGAAAAAAGAGACAGCATGAAAAACTTAAACCCCCGTTCTTAATGCCGTGTTTTATTTTAAGAAGTTTCACGCCATGCAGCATAACTAAACAGAGTCAATCTTCAGCTGGACAAAAGTCAAATCTTGACACTTCAGCAGACCACAGGGCAGCCAAGTTCAGCTTAGTGTGCCAACACCTCAAGGTTTGCAGTTTATTAGGACACACGACGGCGCTGTCTGTGCAGTCCTGAGTGTGTATTTGTTTGGCTGTTTGTGTATTTGTTACGTCAAAGGGTGAACGAGTGATAGCGGTGAAATGGATGAGGTGTGTGCACAGAAGCAAACATAGCAGCACTGGCAGCTGAGACACTGGCCCATCATAAATGACAACCTGTCATCCTGTCACTTCCTGACCGCCGGGCATGATGGCTGGACCGGCAGAGCAGCTCTCTGCTTGACGCATGTAGAAGTGGACTTCATCATATGCTGCATGAACCCACACTTGTGTAGGTGGGTGGACATCCGTTTATTTTAGGATATAATGTTTGCATAGAGTAGATTATACACCGGTGGATATGAACATATCGATTATTAGAAAGACGGACGGACAGACAGACAGATAGAGATAACAAGCCTGGAGGGAGGATGTAAAGAGGGTTATCTACCTGATATTTTTCCACACAGTTTGAATCTTTTTTTGACAAAATTTATTTACAGAAGGAGGTTTGATGTGTGAGTACGGAAGAGGATTAGGGCCACTGGAAAAAAAAAG
>NW_015152357.1:11605-13972 GCF_000732505.1 Cyprinodon variegatus
CACAGCCAAACAGGAACAGACCAGATGAAGCTACTATGACCAATTTCTCTCCGGGACCAATTTTTAGGAACAAAACAAAAATACCCCCCCCAAAAAAAAGAAAAAAAAAATTTACTGATAAACAAAATATATTTTGTGCCTTAGTGTTGAGAATTTCATTGAGATAATATTGCACTAAAAGATTTAAAACAAAAGAATAAAAATCTTGCAATGCAATCTGAAATTAGCTCATTCCACTCTGTAACTTTAGCAGTTGTTTGATGCCTTCGCTGCGTTGACCAACTTTATTTTGAATTCGGCATCATAACTCGACTTCAAATGTCTGCAAAATGTTCCGATTTTTTAGCGACTCCGTTCTTTGCAGTGAATCTTCATTTCAAGCATCCTTGTCGCTCCTTCTCTCATGTGATAGAAACATGACCCCAGCTAGAGTGCTCTGCCGTGCTCTGCTGTTGCGTTCATGTAGCGACCCCAGACATCTGTAACTGTATAATTGATTAGGCCCAGATTATGACGACCCAACAGTTTCACATAATTTTTTAATAAAACAGTACTGTAATTTACTGGCCTCTAGTAAACCTTCATAACTGCTGTCCTACATTTCTTAGCTTTCAACTCAGTCTCTGCCTTCTGAGCATTGCTGTCGTATTTACAGAGGTCTGAGCGTCAAAGACTAAAATAATTTATATCAATAGAATTCCTCTAAATGTCTTTTTCTTTCTGTGTGAGTATTTCCAGATTGAAATATTATAGGTTGGTCTCCATCCATGCCGAGCTGTCACTCTGCAGCTACGCATTGCAGCTACTGGAATTCTCCATAGGATCAGAAACACGATCAGGATCATATCGGTTTCACTCCAGCCTCCCTGTAAATCCTTAAACAAATGAACGCTGCCCTTTAATAAATGTGGGTCACACTGCTTGTGTCTGTCTAAAAAAAATCATATACAGAGAGTTATTTTTTTTAAACTCAACAACCTCTATCTCTTTAGTTGTACCAGAATTCACACTAAAATATATAAAAAATATATTTTAACCTTTGAATGACACAAAAACAACTATAGTTGTGTGAGAAAGTTTCCAGAATGATTCAATTGCCTACCTTCTACGTCCCATGAACACTGCACTTCGGAAGTCCTTTATCTTCATGAGCTCAAAAAGTTTGAGTTCTGGTTTTATGGTCTGAGGGGGGGGCTCAGGGTTAAAGAGGGACAGTTCTTGCACGAGGTCAGTCTCACATATTGGCCAGTTTGTTAACTCAGACAAACGTTGACTAAGCGTGGTTTAGAGAAAGGGTTGGTCAGAGGGTTAAAGGGATGGTTTTTTCAAATTTGGTAAAAGGTTAAAGGAGAAACAAAAGAAATAAAAGAGAAGAGGTGAGCATGCAAGTAAAGCAAGAAGGACACATAAATAACTTAAAAATAAGAACCTGAAATTTACCAGCAAAACAGAAAACTGACACAAGAAATATCGTAACTTGAACATACAGTGTTCAAACTAATGCAATTGTTTTTGAAAAGTGAGCAGAGCTTGAAATGTTTACACAGATTTTTATTTGCATTCAACCGAATCAAGAAATGTTGAATTTTTTTACTTTCTCCAGAATGCAAAGAGAGAGAAACATCAGGCTTCTAAAAATTTGATTATTTTTAAAAATTCAAAAATGTACTGTAGCTAGAAAATGCATTAAACTGCCGCGTTGGACACCAGATGAAATTCCAGGTTAAAAAAAAAAACACCCTCAGAGCTGGGCGCCTTAGATAAAGGAATCTGCAGCTTTTCCGGATGGGACGGGATGGGGCAGATCTTCTTACTGATATCAGGTCTTTACAATAGAGTCTTTTTTATTAATTTTTCTGGAAAATAAAATCGCAATATAATGAGAATAAAGTTGAAAATTCAAGAGAATGAAGTCATCATACCACAACCCGTTTCAGAGAGAAACCTTCTAGCTCTGACCAGCAGGTGACGGCCGACCGGCTCCACCAATCAGCAACCTTTGTTTGACATCCTGCCCAGTTTGATGCTGATGTGCTAAAATAATTATAGTATAAGTATAACTTCACATGATGCGCGACACTCCTCATTTTAGGGAAGAATGTGCTTTCATAAAATACTAATTTATTCTTTTAATATTAAGACCTTTTTCCTCATAATATTACAACTTTATTCTCATAACGTTATGAATTTATTATGATACTTTTACAACTTTATTCTTGTAGTTTTATTACTTTATTCTCGTATTGTTATGACTTTATTCTTGTAATTTTATTACTTTATTCTCGTATTGTTACGACTTTATTCTTGTAATTTTATTACTTTATTCTCGTATTGTTACGACTTTATTCTTGTAATTTTATTACTTTA
>NW_015152357.1:19769-21692 GCF_000732505.1 Cyprinodon variegatus
ATCCAGTTCTTTCTCTCTGCCTAGAGAACCTGACCTGTCTGAAAACCTGAAACCTGGAAGTTACTCAGTTCTGGAATCTGCCTGCCTGCATTCGGTCAGTCTCTGCCTCCGCCCTCAGCCCTCTGCCTGCCGACGAACCTCTGGACACTCAGGGTTATTCCCCCTCCTGCTGATTTGTACCGCCCCTGAGCAGGTATTAATTCAATCACCTGACAAACTACTGGATCCCTGGAAATCCTCTAACCTCTCTGTTCTCCTTAGTGGTGATCCTCCCGTGACCAGTATGACCAACCCAGTTCCAGTGCACATTTGAAAACTCTGTCAATAAACCTTTGAACTTTTTCTCTGTCTCCTGAGTGTTCTCTGCTTGTGGGTTAGACGTCTCAATCCCATCATGACAGAAACTTTGTTCTTCTGCAGGGATACGGATCTTCTTTCTCTGTTGTAATAACATGAAATATCTATGATAACACCTGCATAGAGGGTGCAATGAAATGACATCAGTATGATGGAGGAAATGCTTTTTCAGTCTTCACAGCAATCCCTTAAAACCTGTTCAGCTAAGGGTTTGGATAGCGGATCCTACTCTGATCCTTAAACATTTGGCCATATTGGTAAAAACACAACTCAATAATTTCATTGATGCTGCAGGTAAATGCAGTTGTAAACATGTGGTGGATGGAGATCGTCCCATCCGTACGAATAGATAAAGTGCAGATGTGATCAAAGGTTATAAATATTAAATAGTAATCAAGAGATTTGGAAGTGAATGTCCTCCTCACCGCCTATGAAAACACCCCAGCTGTCAATCAAAAAAACAATGAGCAGGATGCTGCAAGCTGGTTTTGTCCCCTAAACAAGTCTCTACACCCCGCCCTGACACCCACCCCCTAAAAATCCAAAAAGGTGACATTGCAGTGCCCCTTTGGTTTGTAGCTGGTGGGCTGTCAGGTCTATTTGATGTGAGTGAGCGGGAATTGAGGCGGGAGGGCCGGACAGTAACATGCAGTGACATCAGTCACCCCCCATCCGTCTGGGCTGGAGAAGGATGGCCCTGGCAATGATTGATGGATGATATTCATTTATAGATCCAGCACAGACAAACCGGGAGGCTGTGTCCTGGCTCTCGCTGGTCAGTGGTCAAAAGCTTTTGTAGCTATTTAAAGTCTGACCTGCTTTGTGATGGAGCACGCTTTCTATAGAGGGATCAAAGGAAATCAACAAATCAAAGGAAATCAAAAAAATATTATTAATTTGGTAATGCTTTCTTTTACAGTAAAGTAATAACATAGCAAGTTACACTATATTACTAGGTAACAAGAAAACTTTAAATGGTAATTACCACAAAATTAAGGTATATACTCTCAATGTAATTACTTGCATGTAATTATTGCAATTGCATATTACTATGTAAGAATGGAGAATGTTGGTAGGTTATTACCATCAGGTTACCGCATAAGTTTCTATTATTGCCCACCACCTACCAACTGATTACAAAGTAAATTGTAACTTATGATCAGGTAAGTGCAGTGGTTCAAATTTCAGGTAGGATAAAATCAGACTTCCTAGATTTCAAACTGTTATTACCACGTAACTCGTATTCATTTCACCGACAGCAATAAATTAACGTGTTAATTATCTAGTAAAATGTATTTTTTTCCTAGTTATTGTTCTTCAGCAAAATGCATCTGCCCCCACCATGAGTACACTTAAGGCAGATCTGAAGCTGCTGAAGGATGAGACTCATCTTCAGAAAGAGGAGAATCGTTTTCAGAAAGATGAGCGTGACTTCCTGAGAAAGAAAGCTGAAACTTTAGAGAACTCTGAGTCCAGAAAGACGTCAAAAGGTATTCTCTTTGAATATACACTCACCGGCCACTTTATTAGGTACCCCATGCTAGTAACGGGTTGGACCCCCTTTTG
>NW_015152357.1:22796-24114 GCF_000732505.1 Cyprinodon variegatus
TAATGGTCAGACCCTGTAATTCAGTGAAAGGGTGGAGTCAGAGTAAAAAAATGTGTTGGGCTGATGGAGGGGATTTTGTTGGGGGTTGCAGGGGAGTTGGCTTTCATTCAGCTGGCGATAAACTGTGAAGGGCCATTTTAAATGGCTGCTACTGTAGCGTGGGTTAGTTTCTTGTGTCTTTGCAGCAATCCCACACACTTTGATGGTAAAGAAAGGTAAAACTTTTTTTTTTAAAGGGGAAGCAACACCTTTTAATTTCAATGATTCATATTAGCTGGAAATGTATTTGAAGAATAATGAGACCTTTTTTTTAACAAAACGGCCTGTGATCTTCTGCCTGTGAGCTTGAGGGTTCCTCTCAGTAGCTCAGCTGTCCCTAGAACATCTGGACTGAGATCTCTAATGTTTCTCCAGATCTATGTTGGTGGCACTTCTCCGGTGTGGGGGTTAGTGCCCCCAGTGCTCCAATGACCACAGGCTCTACAGCTGCTTTCACCTTCCAGGCTCTCTCTAGCTCTACCCTGAGGCCTTGGTGTTTCTCCAGTTTCTCATGTTCTTTATTCCTCTGTCTCCATAATCTGGGAAGTCCAAATCGATCACTAGGCCCGTCCTCTGCTGCTTATCAGTGATCACAATGTCCGGTTGGTTGGTTTGAACCATTTTTTCTCTTTGCATCCAGAATTCTGACCTGGGGGTCTCTAGTTTTTTGCACAGATGTTTCTGTTCATTATACCAACCACTTGATTATGACGTTCCATGGATTCCTTTCCTGCCTGTATCTCTGCTGTCATGATCAGTACAGCTTCAGCCTGGCCCTTTTCTAGCCATTGGTAGGATTTGGTCATCTCAGCCACTTCAGCTATCTGAGGGTGGTAGATCCCATGCAGGGTTTTTTCCTCCTATGATGGTTCCTCCAGTTCCAGCTTCCACTGTCTGAGACATTTTCTTCATCCCTTAGGGCCATCTTCCTGATGTATTTTTGGAGTTTTCATCGCTGGTGGCTCTAGGGGTCATTAGGCCTCCTTGTCCTTCTTTGCCCTTAGAACCTTTTTGTAAGAATTAAGTTACTTTTGTAATCATTGTAAGTTTATCTTATTAAACAAGGGTATATAATACACAGGGGTCTTAGGTCCTTACCCTACATGGACTCATATCAAACCTTTTCCTCCCTCTCTCAGTAATAACTACACACCTACTCACTTTAAAGGAAAGGTCCGGTCAAATTCAGAATTCAAACTTCTGAAAGGCGTCAAAGAACACTACTGCCACCTACTGGTTAGTGACATTGTCACGGTGCGGTATCGGCTGTTGATCAAGT
>NW_015152357.1:25374-26778 GCF_000732505.1 Cyprinodon variegatus
GTCTAGTAGTTCCCATTGATTTAGCTTGGAAAGCGGGGAGAATGGCGCTAGGCTTACCGCACCGTGACGTCACTGCTGGAAAATGGCAGGAGGGAGGGGCTACTAGATTTGGGTGAAAATGGCCGCTCCCAGACTCAGTAATTGTCACAAAAATTATTATTCTTTTTTTTTTTTAAATGATTCAAGCTAAATTTATTAAATCACCTTGGACGTATTATTTTTAGGTATTAATAATGATCCATTGATTATTTCTTGCTGATCGGACTTCTCCTTTAAAATATAATTAAATGTGAATGTTCATTTTATGGACACTAATGTTCCATTGATTTGCTTTGTTTAGTTTTTGCCGAATTGACTATTAGAGAATCCCACTTGTAGCATGTTGGATATTGTCCATCATCTGCATAGAAAGTTATGGCCATTGATTAAATGGGTAGATTAAAGAGTTGTAAGCTGTGGCCGCAACACGTCTGTCATTACGAAGGCAGCCAGGCGGTCCATGTGGCACTCAACATTCCCTTTCTGTAGACATGAGCAGCTGTCTCTGCAGGACACTGTCCATTGAGGTAGAACTGCCAATTCTGGAAGCTTCCAGAACAAAAAGGCATTCCATTTTCTATAGAAGTAGGTACAACTTTTATCTCACACTCACATGTCAAAACAAATGAAATAGTGAAAGCAGGAACAGGGAACAAAAAAAAATGAATTTCACACATATTCCTAACAGGCAAAGCTTTCAGTTGAGTCTTTGTTGTAACAGTGTTTTAATGTCGCTAATGTTGATTTGGATGGGGGTTGGAGGTTGCGTGACTGAGACGGTTTTGTTTTATATTATAGCACCGATACATGTGTGAACTTACACATGGTTATTTGGTAACATTGAGCGATTGCTGCCCAATTTAATTGTGTGGCAACCACACTGTATTATTCATGACCTGGCACTTTTTAACTTAGTAATTACCAGCTGCTGGGTCTCAGTGGGACTCCAGGGGTTGTGTCAATAACAGCTTTCTCACTAAATTCTGGAGGAGTTCCTTTATAGATCGATCCCCTCATTTGTTTTTTAATGCATAAACTCTTTTGATTCATTATTGTGAACAGAACATTTCAAATCTAAACTCATCCTCACTGCTTTTTTGAATATTTTCAATGAAACGTTTCCTTTTACAAAAAGCCATTTTTATATTTTACCAACCAAATAATCCATTTAAATAAGACAGAAATGCAGCTTATAAAATTTAAAAATATGTATATAAGTTTTTTAACTTTATCTTGATTTTTATTGATTCTCAGGGAGGTATCATTTACACAAACTTAGGCCTCTGAAACACAACATTGAGATCTAAAAATAAACTAACTTCCCTTTGTATTTCCTGTTTGAACCAGTGGTAATTAAAGGAATAG
>NW_015152357.1:29763-34379 GCF_000732505.1 Cyprinodon variegatus
GTGTCACATCCGATAAGGCCTATTGGATATGAGGAGACGCAGTGGGTAGCACTGATGCCTTGCAGCAACAAGGTTCTGGGTTCGATTCCCGACCCTGGGTCTTTCTGCATGGAGTCTGCATGTTCTCCCTGAGCATGCGTGGGTTCTCTCCGGGTACTCCGGCTTCCTCCCACAGTCCAAAAACATGACTGTTAATTGGCTTCTCTAGATCCTCCTAGGTGTGAGTGTGTCTGTGTTGCCCTGCGATGGAATGGCGACCTGTCCAGGGCGTACCCCGCCTCTCGCCATTGACTGCTGGAGATAGACACCAGCACCCCTCACGACCCCAATCGGGACAAGCGTATCAGATGATGGATGTGATGAGCATTCTGTGGGGGTTTTTCCTGGTTTTAAAATCAATGTTATCATTGCTATTCTTAATGAGGGTGGCAAAGTTCCTGTTTGATAGGATTCTTCTTGTTGGGATCCTGAGGCTTGCCCACCAGAGGGCGCCGAGGATCCCTTCCTAGGGGTTTGTGTTACTGTTGGGATCTGGGGTGCTGTCTACCTTCCTCCACCAGAGGGCGTACTGGATCTCCTGAGGCTGGAGCTGACTTCACCAGCTGTTCCTCATCTGCTCATCAGGAGACCAGCATTTAAGTGGGCTGAGGACCACACTCCGGTGCCAGAGTGTTAGTCAGTCACGGTACAGCAAACCCTGAGCCAACCTGCCTGTCTAGTCTCCTGACTACGAAACCTGAACCTGATCCATTTTGTTTTCTCTGCTTCCCAGGCTGAACCTGAAACCAGAAACCCCCTGAAGAGTTTCTCTGTTGGAAATCGGTCTGTCTGATCTCAGTAGAACCCTGGAGAACCAAACCTGTCAAGGATCTGTCAGCCAGCCCCCAGAAGAATCTGGAAGGGAAACTGAAGCTGAAACCAGGTGATCTTCAAGCTCTACCAAACTCAGCCTCCACCAAGCCCTCAGCCTGCCGTCAGCCTCTGAACCCCCCTGGTTCCCCCCCTTTGCTGCTCAGCTCAAAACTCCAATGCTGTGAACCCAGTCGAGACCAGTCCCGAACCTGATACCCTGGATCTGTTTATTCTCTGGACTGTGTTCAACAATAAACCTTTGAACTTTTTCCCTGCCTCCGGTTGTGTTCTGCATGTGGGCTAGGAACCAAAACCCATTATGACACTTCTAACATATTAATGAGTGGAATTAATAGTTTTTCTTCAAATGTTTTGTAAAATTCAATTGGCAAATCATCAGGCCCTGGAACCTTACCAACTGCTAATATTTTGGATAGCCTGTGAGATTTCTCCAGTTGTCAAATCACAATGTGATTCATTTTTAGCAATTGAAACAGATCAAGAAATATATCCCGTTCTTCTTTTGCAGTTTGAGGGCATTCTGCTTTCATAAAATTCTTTGAAGCTATTATTAATTTCCGAAGGGTAGCCCTAATCATTTTTAGATGATTTTCCTGGAAATGTATGCTCAGTAATGATAGAATCTATGTTTTTTTTAACATAGGATTAAAAAGATACCCTTTGCCTTTTTTTNGAAGCTGGCCAGTGACGTCACTGAAAACCCCCTATTCTTGTGTATAATGAGTGACAGTAGTCAGGAAGATCGGATTAGGGCCCTTAGGACGGGCAGAGAAAATACCAGTAGATATCAGAATGAGCACAGAGAAAGAGGAGAAAGGAAAACCCAAAGAAGGTTCAGTGCGTAGCAAACAGAGAGTAAAGAGGCAGAGCTAGCACTCCGTCAGCAGTCTGCACTAACCATTAGCTATGGATTACAGGAAGGCTGCACACCACAAAGACTGAAGGGAAACAGAAAAGCTTACCAACTTTTATCAAATATCGATCAATTTCTTCACCGATTGCTGTAAGTTTTGGGATCATCCACATAAAGGATGTACATTTTCAACAAAAAGACATAAAAAACTTACAGAACTGAGATATGGGGGCATCAAGCTGTGGAGCAGTTCCGCCTCTGGAGTTCAGCTTCTGGACCTGGGTGGGGGGCACTGGCTTGTGTGACTGACCCGTGGCCCTATACATGGCCTGAACCCATAGGATGCGATCCTGCTCATCGTCACTGGCAAATATCACAGTTTCTCCCTCTTTTACAGCATTAAAGAACGTCCGGCCACCTTCCAGACCTGGAAAATGGGCAGAAGAACATCGCTGAGTTCTTTCAGCAGATTTCTTTTTTCAACAATATCTTTATTGAGTTTTATATATATATATATATATGTATATATATATATATGGCAGGTACAGCAATCTGAGCCTCAACCTAGGTTTTTTGTTGTTCCAAATTAATTTCCTAAAAGTACTATTAAGCTTGTCAAAAAAATGAACCTGGGAGTGGAAGTGGGAGCAATTGAAACAGGTATAAAATTATTTGTAATATACAAATTTTAATCAGATTAATACAGCAAATCAGTGACATGGGCAACTTCAACCATTGATCCAATGTCTCACTCACTTCTCCAATTAGTGGATCATAGTTTGCTGGAGGGATCATTTTGATATCAGTTGTAATTCACCAATATAGGTAAATCCTTCCTTTGCATTAGAAAAGTTTTTTTTTCAGGTAAATTAGATGATTTTGCATTGTTAATGTTATACCCTGAGAACCGTCCGAACAATTCAATCTGTTGTAATAGATTTGGGAAACTAATTGATAGTTTAGTCGGGGAAAAAACACATCGTCCAAATATAAGGACATTTTATGCTCTTTTCCCCTAAACAGATGCCTGATATGTTTGTTTGTGTCCTTATTGCCATAGCTAGCTATGGCCAATAATAAACAACGTAGGTGACAGAGGGCATCCATGACGAGTTAAGCGCTCCAAGCTAAGTGATTTAAATACTAAACTGTTTGTCGAGACACAGGTTGGTATACAAAGTTTGAATCAATTTAAGAAATTTCTGTCCAAATCCATATCTGGGTAAAACATTAAATGGGTAAGGCCATTCTATTCTATCAAAAGCTCGCCAAGCATCCAGTGATTGTACTGCTGTATCTTTTGTATCAAACATTTAATGAATTATGTTAAGTTCCCATCTGATGCTATGAAAGCCTTTCTGATGGTTAAGAACTGTGCGTGGGATATAGGGGTCAAGTCTCCTTGCTAAAGCTTTACAAAGAATTTTGTGTCACATCCGATAAGACCTATTGGATATGAGGAGACGCAGTGGGTAGCACTGATGCCTTGCAGCAACAAGGTTCTGGGTTCGATTCCCGACCCCATCTATGTTTTTTTTAACATAGGATTAAAAAGATACCCTTTGCCTTTTTTTTTAACCCTGCCTTTGGTCTGCCTGTATTCACTTTAGTCGTACAGGAACACTAAAGGGTTAGAATTCACACTTTAATCCCTGATAAAAAGGCTGTTACCATCTTTCTTATCATTGTTGCAGCGAAGGCGCTTTCTATGCATAGAAATGATCTAAAATTGAGCAGTTCAGTGTTTATTTACCTGGCTGAGGGTCGGTGTAGTCCACAGTATATCCATCCAGCTGTAGAAGCTCCACAGGCTCAGCCTTTTTCTCTCTGTAGCTGCACATTGCAAAGGTGTACTGGCTAACCTGTAGCAATAAAACATAAAAGGGACACTTTTCTTTATAGTCAGTCCAGAAAACAAAACATCTAGAAGCTATGCACGTCTTCATAAAGTCGCATTTAAATATAATGTAATGTATCAATAAACTGCCCATCTTGACATTTATCGATTTCTTTTGATTCTCCGTGTAAAAATGGCTGATTGAAATACGCATTTTAAATGCAAATTACCAGCATTGAACGTACACATGCGTTCAAACTTATTGCCCTTATTGCCCCTTGTTACGATGTAAAAAGGTTAAAGCAACAGCAGCAGAAACCTTTCTTCTGCATTTAGGTTCATTTACAATTTATCAACATAAGAAAAAGACTGTAGCATATTAACCCATGATTCTTCTGTCATATCAGCACATATTTCAGGTTTATTTTGGAGGGTTGCATTTCATGCATTCACAGAAACTGTCATTCATTATAATAGGAAAATCTTATCGCACACATCCACGCTTGTTTCCAGGTTAGAATCGACGCAGGGCTGTCTGAGTGACACAGATTTGAAAACATGTTTCTGGCAGTGTGAGAAATACTGAATGTGTTAGGGTGTTCTGCAGGGAGGTGCGGTGGAGTTAACACTTTGGCACTTGTGTTTGAGGTTATTACAGAGATTTTTTGACAGATATGGGGATGGACCAGTTAAATAGTAGTGTTAATGAAAGCTTTGGAGGTTTAGGAGTGTACACCTAATGGAAGCTGATTTTACTGACACAATCTCAGTGCATCCGTCTATCCAGTTTCTACCGTTTTTTCCTGGTTTTGGGTCGCGGAGGCAGCAGTCTAAGCAGAGATGCCCCGACTTCCCCATCAACACACACACCTCCTCCAACTTCTCTGGGGGGGGACCCCGAGGTGACACCAGGCCAGCTAACCTCTTACACCCTAAGGGGGTATAAATAAATTTCTGCCTGACAAAAACACACAAAAGTAAATCACTTATAGCCTCACAGCTATTAGATTTAAGAAGAAACTTTTGGTACGTCTGTAAAGGTAAGATGTCATA